>NC_140521.1:195000-407151 GCF_964339955.1 Pipistrellus hanaki
GAGAGTACGACGTGCCCTACCACATCCGCCTCTCCATCGACCTGAAGATCCACGTGGTGAGTGGGTGAAGCCGACAGCGGGAGGGGGCTGAAGGGTGAAGACAGATGCAGAACGCCAGCTCAAGGCGACCTGTCCTGCAGGCACACTGGTACAACGTCAGGCACCGGGGGAGCACCGCGCCGGTGGAGATCACCCGCCGAGACGACCTGGTAGAGCGGCCGGTAAGTGCTGCTTACTGTCCTCCATCCCGAGTTCCCCACTGGTGTTCGGGAGGCCTCATCAGTGCTGACAGGTGAATCTGATTCAGAGGTTTGCTTCTTCCTAAATACCTTCTGGAAGGCGTGTGGACTCGTCATTTCCGGGTGAGTTTCCGGCCTGCGAGTGTAGTTCCACCTGTGCCTGAGCATCCCCAGGTGATGTGCGTTTGATGGGCTGGATGGGAGTGTGAGGGAGCCCCCAGCTTCCTCTTAGGCGGCGTTGACAGAGAGTGATGTGAAAAACGGGTTCATAACTAGAAGGCCTTGGCTCAGGGCAGCTTCATGATCAGGTTTTCTCATTTCTAAGACGGCGATGCCAGCCCTGAGCCAGTCTTCTGTCAGGGTTGTCACGAAGGCCAAAATGAGGCCATGCTTTCTTTCTTTCTTTCTTTCTTTCTTTCTTTCTTTCTTTCTTTCTTTTCTTTTCTTTTTTTTTTCTTTTTCTTTTTTTTTTTTTTTTTAATGATTTTTTGAAACAGGACGAGAGAGAAAGAAACAATGATTTGTTTTACTTATTCATGTCTGCATTGGTTGATTCTTGTATGTGCCCTGACTGGGGATTGAACCTGCAATCTTGGTGGATCCCTCTAGGACCCTGTGGTTTTGGCATTTGACATTGAGACGACCAAACTGCCCCTCAAGTTTCCTGATGCTGAGACGGACCAGATTATGATGATTTCCTACATGATTGATGGCCAGGTGAGCAGTGCCTTCTGGAGTGTGAGCTCCCCGGAAAGAGGGACCTTGTCCCCAAACCAGAAGTGTGCACCCTGTGACTCATAGTTTTGGGGTGAATAATGAGTGAGCGGAATCCAAGAAAGTGAGCAAGCGAGCTGTTCTGACACCAGCATGCTCCCCCTTCCGATGAGAGTCTGAGATGCTCAGGTGGGGGGGTGGAAGCTAAGGCACCTCCCAGTTGCTGCTCAGGTTGTTGTGGTCTGAGTTTCTGGGCCGAGTGCCAGGAGGCATGCTCAGCTGTGTCTAACCCACTCAACTGCTGGTGAACTTTCAGGGCTACCTCATCACCAACAGGGAGATCGTGGCAGAGGACATCGAGGACTTTGAGTTCACCCCCAAGCCGGAGTACGAAGGGCCCTTCTGTGTCTTCAATGAACCTGACGAGGTGAAGAGGGGTCACTGGGCAGCTGCTGATGATGTGGAAAGAGGCCCTTCGGAGGCCTCGGCGTGCCTGTGGTCAGAACGGCAGCTTCTGGGCTTGGGTCCCTGTTGTGACCCTCACGCGTGTGCAGGCGCTAATAAAGGGTTGCCGGGAGAACTTGGGGAGAGGTACTTGGAAGGAGTTTGAAAGAGGACAAGCAAACCTCTTGAGTGCTGTGATGCTTTGAATTCAGGTCCATCTAATCCAGAGATGGTTTGAACACGTCCAGGAGACCAAGCCCACCATCATGGTCACCTACAATGGGGACTTTTTTGACTGGTGAGTCTAATGCCTAATTTTGAGTAACTAAACAGTGTTCAGAGGGCAGATTCCAGGACACTGGGAGTTTACCCAGTGCTATTGACGTGTGTGCTGAGAAGGGGTTACAGTGGGAAAAGTGGGTGGGAGGGAAGGGGGAGGAGGGGTGCTGCATTTGAGGAGTCGGTGTGAGGAGCTCCTGGGATAGTGGGGCATCCTCTGGGGGCCGTCTTCCCTGTTCCTGAGGGGATTAGAGACTAACTGAAAGGGCTTGTCCGCCCCTCTGGTCCCTAGGCCGTTTGTGGAGGCCAGAGCAGCCGTCCACGGACTGAACATGTACCAGGAGATCGGATTCCAGAAGGACAGCCAAGGGGAGTACAAAGCGCCCCAGTGCATCCACATGGACTGCCTCAGGTAGGGCCCGCCGCTCCCTGGCAGCCGGTCTGCCCCGGGGGCTTCCCCGAGCGCAGGCCTGTCCACAGCTGAGGGAGGCAGTAGCCCTCGCTGAGGACAGCAGCCGCAGGCTCCGGCATCGCCTGAGTGCAGTGTGTCTGTGGGACTACCCGGGTCCGGGTGAATGATTCTCACGAGGGGCCTGCACCGTGTGGTGTCTTGGTGCAGATCTTGGGGTACCCATCAGGTCTCTGCATCTTGCTGTGTGTCCAGTTTTGCCACCTTTCACAGGTTTCTAGACTTTGTCTCAGCATCACCTCTTCCTTTGCTCTCCTTTCTAGGTGGGTGAAGAGGGACAGCTACCTTCCTGTGGGCAGCCACAACCTCAAGGCGGCCGCCAAAGCCAAGCTGGGCTACGACCCTGTGGAGCTGGACCCCGAGGACATGTGCCGGATGGCCACCGAGCAGCCCCAGGTGCCTGTGCCGTGCTGACCTGGGGCCTGGGGGTCGGAGGGACCTCCTACGTGTCGTCCTTATCTCTGCTGTCCTCTCCTCAGACTCTGGCCACATATTCAGTGTCGGACGCAGTGGCCACGTACTACCTATACATGAAGTACGTGCACCCCTTCATCTTCGCCCTGTGCACCATCATCCCCATGGAGCCGGACGAGGTCAGTGCCGCCCCTGGTCCCGCCGCCTGTGCGGCCTGGGCCGAGGGATTGAAGCCTGGTGTTCCCCGTAGGTGCTGCGGAAGGGCTCCGGGACCCTATGCGAGGCCTTGCTGATGGTGCAGGCCTTCCACGCCAACATCGTCTTCCCCAACAAGCAGGAGCAGGAATTCAACAAGCTCACAGGGGACGGCCACGTGCTGGACGCCGAGACTTACGTGGGCGGCCACGTGGAGGCCCTGGAGTCGGGCGTGTTCCGCAGTGACATCCCCTGCCGGTTCAGGATGGTGCGCCCCTCCTGGGTCTCCCGAGGCTTAGAGGCTCCCAGAAGCCACAGGGGCTGGAGGAAAGCTCTCACCCCTTGCGGGCCCCACCAGGCGCCCTTCGTCGGGCCTGCCCCAAGGTAGGTTGGTAGGTAGGTTGGTTGCTACCAGAGCATTTCCTGTCTCACCTGTGCCCCTCGGTCATTTCCGCTAGAATCCCGCCGCCTTTGACTTCCTGCTGCAGCGGGTGGAGACGACCATGCGTCACGCCATCGAGGAAGAGGAAAAGGTGCCCATGGAGCAGGTCACCAACTTCCAAGAGGTAGCTCTGGAGATGCCTTGTGGATGGGTTTCCTTCGTGCACCTCCTGTGTGCTGGTGCTTGGGCCTGAGACGGATGACTGTTGTCACAGTTGACGCCTGACTTCCTGGCTGGGGGAGCTTCACAGGCTCTGGGAACGTGGGGTCTTGGATTCAGTAGTCAGCGAGGAGCTATTGGAGGTGTTCAGTTTGTTTTCTTGTTGTTAAGGAGACTTTAAAAGGACAGTAGTAGCCTAGGTCGAGTGTCATCCTATGCACCAAGAGATTGGCAGTTCAATTCCCAGGCAGGGCACATACCTGGGTTGTGGGTTTGATTCCCCATTCGAGCATTCATGTGTTTCTCAGATGCATGCATATCACATTCTCTACCCCTCCCTCTCTAAGCATGTCCTCTGGTGAACATTTAAAAAGTTTTTTGTGATGACAGTTAATTTTTAGAAATGACAGAGTAGGATACAGTGACTAAGTCCATCAAATAGGAGCACCAAGTGTCCTTTGCGGTGTGTCCCCTGACTGGGGACCCCAGCACCTTCCCCCGTGCTGATCCCGAGGACGCTGCACATCCCAGGCTCCTGGCGGGCTCCGCTCAGCACTGCAGCGCGTTCGCTGACCCCCGTGGGGTAGTTTGTACCAACTTCAGGATCGGTTCCTAAACACCTTGTAACAAACTCGGCAGTTTTCTCCCACTTCAAATCCGGGGGTGGTGGCTGCTGCTCCTGCCATGCTGTGCTCCTCAGGGCTCTGCTCTTTTGTGCAAGCCTCCTGCACCTCCCGGCCCGTGTTGGTGGCTGTCTTCCGTCTGTAGTGTCCATTTTTTATCGTGGACACCAGCTCCACCTCCCTCCTCTTCCTCTGTAGGTGTGCAATGAGATTAAGGCCAAGCTCACCTCCCTGAAAGATGTTCCTAACCGCATCGAGTGTCCTCTCATCTACCACCTGGACGTGGGCGCCATGTACCCAAACATCATCCTGACGAACCGCCTGCAGGTAAGACGGATGCCTGCGTCAGGACTGAGTTCTTTCTTCTGCCGGCCCTAATTGCTCCCTCCCGTCCCCTCCGCAGCCCTCCGCCATGGTGGACGAGGCCACCTGTGCAGCCTGTGACTTCAACAAGCCTGGGGCAAACTGCCAGAGGAAGATGGCGTGGCAGTGGCGGGGCGAGTTCAGTGAGTGCCCGCCCGGCTGGGGGTGCTCTGCAGGAAGTGGTGGGCCTCTGTCACACTCGTCTCACCTGTCACCTTCCCAGTGCCGGCCAGTCGCAGCGAGTACCATCGGATTCAGCACCAGCTGGAGTCAGAGAAGTTTCCTGCCTTGACCCCTGACGGCCCAGCCCGGGCCTTTCATGAGCTGTCCCGCGAGGAGCAGGCTAAATACGAGAAGAGGAGGCTGGCAGGTGAGGGCCTGAACGGCGGGGGCCTACATGGGGCTGTGTTGGAACCGCATGGCTGAGATCAGTTAAACCGGTCCTTGAAGCCGTGGTGGCCTCACTCCTCCTGTAGGCTCCCTTCCTCGTTCCCCTGCATGGCTCAGGGCTCGGCTCCTCCCTGTGGTCAAGGCGTGTCTGGCCCATCTGCACGGGGCTGCCTGTCCTCGATGGAATAAATTAGCTGCAGGGAAAGCTGTGTTGGTGGGCCTCCATTGCCTCCTGGCTTCCTCTGTCCCCCACATGGAGTCTCAGTGCCCCTCCCATGTGCCTCAGATTACTGCCGAAAGGCGTACAAGAAGATCCACGTGACCAAGGTGGAGGAGCGCCTGACCACCATCTGCCAGCGCGAGAACTCCTTCTACGTAGACACAGTGCGCGCCTTCCGGGACAGGCGCTATGAGTTCAAAGGTCTCCACAAGGTGGGCCTCCTTTCCTCGGGTGCTGACCCTTGCTGGGTGCTATTGGACAGTCGTGGGTGTGCAGACACATCCTCAGGTGCCTGCTTTCGGTGCTCTGCCTGTCATGGTGTCCGAGTCCCTTTGTTTGAGAATCCCTGTACGAAGCTTGTTAGGTGCATCAGATAAGAGGGAATGGGATCACCGGGCACCTGGGAACCCCTGGGTTTCTGGCCAAGAGAAGCCCTGCCTTCATTCGCTGCTCCTGGTCCTCCTGTCAGGTCCTGGGCCCTCAAGTATGAGGTGTCCATTGGGTTGTTGCTGTGATGGTGTATTTTCTCCTAGTCCTGGCCTCACAGGAAATAAAAACGGAGCCTGGACATGTCCCTTTGTGTTCAGAAGCCCTTTCAGGACGTCAGCCTTACATGGGACTGTTCTAGATTAAAGGTGAATCAGGACACATGAGACTCGAGCACGTGGTTCTGGCCTGGCTCCTGGGTTGGGGTTGTACAGACCCCGTAGGGGGGACACATCCATATTGTGTCCATGGTGAGCGTCCTTGGGAGGGGAACAGCATTATGGTTTTGCAGGAGCTTGTCCTTGACCCTAGAAAGTATATGCTGACATGTTTAGTATCTGCAACGTAGTGGCAGTGCTGAGAGAGAGAGAGAGGAATGAAGGAAGGGAGAGGAGTAGGGAGGAATAAAGGAAATACGACCAAATATCAAGTGTCCTTCGGTCTTCATTCTATTTGTCGTTAAGTTTCCAATGCATTTGAAATTTTCAAGACGTAAAGTAGCTGTGACTGCAGAGTGTGAGCTGTAACCTAGGAGCTGTGTGTTCCCAGGTGTGGAAAAAGAAGCTCAGTGCGGCCGTGGAGGCAGGTGACGCGGCCAAGGTCAAGCGCTGCAAGAACATGGAGGTGCTGTACGACTCCCTGCAGCTGGCACACAAGTGCATCCTCAACTCCTTCTACGGCTACGTCATGCGCAAAGGGTACGCCCCTGCTGGCGCGCTGGGCCATGGATCTAGTGAGTGAAGGATGGGGGAGGGAAGAGCTGGGCGCCTACAGGCCTCGTTGCAAAAGCGTGGCTAGAAGCCGTCTGGGGCAGGTGGAGGCAGGGCCACATTGACTCGTGGGTCAGGGGTAACAAGGGCATGGGCACCACTGAGCATGTTTGTCTGAACATCCTGGGCAGGAGGCAGCAATTTGGTCATTTCTGTCCTATGTCTGTGACTGACGGAACGTCACCATCAGCCGTGGGATTAACAAAGGGTCAAGTTGATTGAGAGGTTGAGTGGGGTGGGGGAGGGAGAGACCCAAGGTTCCTGGGCCCGGCTTCCAGGGTTGGGCGCTGCATGGAGATGGGGTGAGGTGGGGACTCGTGTGTCCATTGGACGTAACCAGATGGGATCCTGGGAGGGTCAGCAGAGCAGCTCTGGGGAGGGAGAGAAGTGAGTGCACAGGGCCTGGGTTGGAGGGAGGGCCGTGGTGTGTATTTGTGCTGCTTTCTAATGGTAAGGGGAGTGGGCAGAGATCCGGCCTAAAGCAGAGCAGGATTTCAGGTAGGAAGTGTGAGAACTGGGCCACCAGCGGCTAGGGCACCCTGAGCGTGTTTTCCCTGCGACGCTGGGGGGTGCACATGGGGTTGGAGAGTGGAGGAGGCTCACGGGGACACCGACCATCAGGGCTGGTGTGGAGAGTCCCCTGAGGCCGAGGTCATGAACCATTGTGCTGCCTCCTTCCAGAACTTTCCAGAGCCGAGCCCAACACACTGAAATAGGAACTGAGAAGGTTCTCAGCACAGAGCTAAATTCCCCCTTAGTCCTGCCCTGCTCAAGTCCCCTCCTTGGTGCCCCTTTCCCTCCCACCGCTCCTTTGATCTCGATGACCCTCGGGGGAGCCCACCCACCTGACGCTGTGGCGTCTCCCCAGGGCCCGCTGGTACTCCATGGAGATGGCCGGCATCGTCTGCTTCACGGGGGCCAACATCATCACCCAGGCGAGGGAGCTCATCGAGCAGATCGGGTGAGCCCGAGTCGGGAGCAGGCGGCGAAGGCGGGCTGGAGAGTGGGGGCCTCGTCTGCTGTCGGGACAACACTGGCTGCTTTCTGCACGGCCAACAGCCAGCCGGCACGTGGCCTCACTTCTCTGTCCCCTGAAGGAGGCCCTTAGAGCTGGACACGGACGGGATATGGTGCGTCCTGCCCAACAGCTTCCCTGAGAACTTCGTCATCACGACGACGAACGTGAAGAAACCCAAGGTGACCGTCTCCTACCCCGGGGCCATGCTGAACATCATGGTCAAGGTGAGCCTGGGCCGAAACCGGTTTGGCTCAATGGATAGAGCATCGACTTGGGGACTGAAAGGTCCCAGGTTCGATTCCGGTCAACGGCATGTACCTTGGTTGCGGGCATATCCCCAGTGGGAGGGGATGCAAGAGGCAGCTGATCGATGATGACTCTCTCTCATCAATGTTTCTAACTCTATCTCTCTCCCTTCCTCTCTGTACAAAATCAATAAAGTATATTTAAAAAAAAAAAAAAAAAAAAGGTGAGCCTGGCTTCCAAGGCCGCTGTCAGGCGTGGGCTCGGGAGAGGAGCTGGGCAGGCTCTGCCCTCGGCTGGGAGGCCCAGTCGTGTCAGGTTTGGATGGTGACGGGGAGGCTGCCCCCTTGGTCGGTTTTGCAGGAAGGCTTCACCAACGACCAGTACCAGGAGCTGGCCGAGCCGTCCTCGCTCACCTACGTCACCCGCTCCGAGAACAGCATCTTTTTCGAGGTTGACGGGCCCTACCTTGCCATGATCCTTCCAGCCTCCAAGGAAGAAGGCAAGAAGCTGAAGAAGAGGTAGGAAGCCCGCAGCCTCTGCACGGGAAAGGAAACGGAAGATTAGATTTGGCAACCTGTCCAAGAACGGACCAGGAGCCGGGATGGGGAGACCTGGGTTGTGCCTTCTGGACTTCTTGCCTCAGTTTGGGAAGCTGTTGACGGATGCCACCAGCTCTGTTCTGCTCCACAGGCTGCAGGCCCTTCCGTCATTTCTGTGTTGGAGAGAGACGCTCAGGGCAGAGACGTGTGTGATCTGAGAGGTGGGGTCCGGAGGGCAGTGAGGAGCAGCAGCTCACAGCTCCGTCACGCTGGTCCACTGTGCTTCCAGGTACGCAGTGTTCAACGAGGACGGCTCCCTGGCCGAGCTCAAGGGCTTCGAGGTGAAGCGCCGCGGGGAGCTGCAGCTCATCAAGATCTTCCAGTCGTCCGTGTTCGAGGCCTTCCTCAAGGGCAGCACCCTGGAGGAAGTGTACGGCTCTGTGGCCAAGGTGGCTGACTACTGGTTGGACGTGCTGTACAGCAAGGTGAGGTCGCCCTCCCCACCTGGCTGTGCGGGATGAGTGACAGATGAACTCAGGGCTAATGCTGGTGAAATCCCAGGACTTGAGTGTGTCCAGCGACAGGATCCTGTAAAGGAGACAAATGGCATGTGAGAAAAGAACCTAAGAGAAAAGCTTGCCAACCGTCCAGCTTACCTTCTTTGATTTCTAAGTCTTGGTTGGCCCTGTAAATGCACAGACAGTTCCTACAACTTAAGTGGAATGTTGGCTTGTCTTTCACACCCCTTCTTGAGGGATTGTCACTGTGCCTATGCTGCTCAGAGTGTTTGCATCTCATCGAGTCTGTGGTTGGCGGTCAGTTGACGGAGCTAGGCCTCTGCTGTCGGGAGCAGGGAGGCTCCCGGTTTCCATTGTGAGGACAGCATCAGACACCTTTGCCCAGATGCCTTTCCCTCTCCCACATTGTTGGCTAGGAAGATGCTTTGGGATGAAAGGAATAGTGGAATATTCTGGAACATTGCTGGCTCCTGTTGCTTTGTGGCATCTGGTTTTGGCATGCCTTCTTCCATGTAGAGTTGACTCATGTGAGCTGGGCAAATCTTACAGGCTGTTGAGGCGGGAAATCAGGGACTCCTGTGCACAGGAGCCCAGACACACGTTAAGGCTCCGTGTATGGTTCTTAGGTCTTAAGCTGGGGAAACGATTCCGTGGGAAGAAGCGTGGGTGAGCTGGAGACGCTCCTTTACCTCTGCACGATGCCTGCCCCTTCCCTCTCCAGGCAGCGAACATGCCCGACTCAGAGCTGTTCGAGTTGATCTCTGAGAACCGTTCCATGTCCCGGAAGCTGGAAGACTACGGCGAGCAGAAATCCACGTCCATCAGCACTGCAAAGCGCCTGGCCGAGTTCCTGGGAGACCAGATGGTGAAGGACGCGGGGCTTAGCTGCCGCTACATCATCTCCCGGAAGCCCGAGGGCTCACCCGTCACCGAGAGGTGAGGGCTTCCAGGGTGAGGGAGGGGCGGGCCGCAGACCCCGCAGATGGGATGACAGGAAGGCCTGCCGGGCCCTGGCGGGATCCCAGAGCGAGCTGCTGAGGACTTCCTGTCCGTTACCCAACGAAGAGCCCTTCGGAAGTGTCACCTGTGTGTGTGCACATGCATGTGCTTTTTACATGAGGGCATTTGTCAGCGGCTCTTCACGGTGGCCAAGCAACAGCCCCCATGGCCATGAGACTTACACAGTGAAGTATTGTTTAGTTACTAGATACAGTAGACATGACATGTTAGATATAGTTTATACACAATAACTTTAAATGCAAGCAGGTTACAAAACCGGTTGTGGGGTCTGTTTCCATGGAAAAGACTGTCCCCTGGTGCTCGCTGCGCCTCTTGTCTCCCAGGGCCATCCCACTCGCCATCTTCCAGGCGGAGCCCACGGTGAGGAGGCACTTCCTGCGGAAATGGCTGAAGAGCTCGTCCCTGCAGGACTTGGACATCCGGACGGTGAGTGCTGGCTCCTCGGCTTAGTCTTCACTCCTGGCGTTCCCTTTTCTGACGTGTGGTGTGTGAAGAAAGGTTGAGGGCAGAGCTGGGAAAGCTAGACTCAGGCTTTCACTGGGTCAGGCAGGCCGAGGCTTGGTCTGGCGCAGGGTCCTGGTGCGGCTCTGCACCTCAGTTTCCTCCTCTGAGAAATGGGCACTTTTGTCAGAGACTTTCCAAGAGGATCAGTTAGATGCAGGGAAAGGCAGTGCTGCTGCCGCCGCCGCCCTCCTCACGCGCCTGTCCCGCACAGATTCTGGACTGGGACTACTACATCGAGCGGCTGGGCAGCGCCATTCAGAAGATCATCACAATCCCCGCGGCTCTGCAGCAGGTGAGGTCAAGACCACGGAAGCAGGCCACCGTGTGGCTTAAAGCCACAGGCACCTGAGCGTGGCCCAGACTCGCCGTCAGACGAGTGACGCGTCCCACCTTCATGCAGGTGAAGAACCCCGTGCCTCGCGTCAAACACCCCGACTGGCTGCACAAAAAACTGCTGGAGAAGAATGACGTCTACAAGCAGAAGAAGATCAGCGAGCTCTTTGTCCTCGAGGGCAAGAGACAGGTGCTGGGCCCTGGCCTGGAACACGGAGGCCGTGGGGTGGGGTGGGGTGGGCCAGTCCCAGGGGCACCCGGTGCCACTCATGAGGTTGGATGCTTCCATTCAGGTGTCTGGAGTTTTGTGTTTTTTTCTGAAAACGTACACCTTCATACTCTGCTCTTTAATTCTCCCAGTGTTCTTTTGTGTTAGGGGGTTTTAAAGTTAAAAGTAGTTTAATCGGTAATGAGTAACTTTGTCCAAGTACTTGATCCCGTTCAGATGGGTTTCTGGAAGTGGACTTGTGAGAGCGCCTTGACTGAGTCCTCTCGGGGTGGTTGCAGGTGGGTGTGGCCCAGGCTCCGGATGGCACCCAGAGCCTTGGTGCTCCAGACATGGAGGACTTTGGCCGTGAGAAGCCGCCCCACACAGCCGTCCCTGTTGCTACGAAGAGGAAGCGGGTCCTCTGGGAGAGCCAGGAGGACTCGCAGGACCTGGGGCTGACGGTGCCCTGGCAGGAGATCCTGGGGCAGCCTCCGGCCCTCGGAACCACCCAGGTAGGAAGCCTCAGGGCATCTGGATGGCCGGTGGGCAAAGGGGGCAGACCTCAGTCAGGCCCCCGTGGATGTGCTGTCTCCTGGGGGCCTGCTGAGCATGCAGGACAGGAGGTGGTCTTGGCCTGCGGAGGTTGGCACTGGGAGGCTGGCGTGTCCGTTGTCATGGAAGGTGTTCTGTCTCCCTGGACTTGTCCTCCGTCTGTCCCAGGAAGAGTGGCTGGTCTGGCTCCGGTTCCACAAGAAGAAGTGGCAGCTGCAGGCCCGGCAGCGCCTTGCCCGCAGGAAGAAGCAGCGTCTGGAGGCGGACGGCGGGCTGCAGCCCGGGGCCGTGCGAGACAGGCCCAGCACGGGGCTGGGGGGCTTCTTGCGAAGAACTGCCCGCAGCATTCTGGACCTCCCGTGGCAGATTGTGCAGGTATGCACGGGCGTCCGAGGGCAGGACCCCCCAGGGCAGCAGCATGGCTGATCGGAAGGGGTCCTGGGTCTGGAGGAGAAAGGGCAGACCTTGACCTCTGTGCCTGATTGCAGCTGGTGCTGGAGGCCGCCATGTTTCCTTTCAGATCAGCGAGACCAGCCAGCCTGGCCTGTTCCGCCTGTGGGCTGTCATCGGCAGCGACTTGCACTGCATCAAACTGAACATCCCCCGGGTGTTTTACGTGAACCAGCGGGTGCCCAAGGTGGAGGAGGGGACTGCGTATCGCAAGGTACCGAAGGCAGCCGCTGCCTCGGAGATTGTCTCCACGGTGATGGGGCCGCAGAAAGAACTGGGCTTTGCAGATACAGCCTGGTGGGCGCGGCCCTGGGCCAGGTGTTCTGGAGCCTTCTAGGGGCAGCAGTTACTGAACAGACCTCTGTGAAGGGCCAAGCTGCTGGTGCCTGGTCCGGGGACCCATCCCCTGTGTCGGTCTGACATCCACCTAGCAGGGAAGGGATGGGTGGGCAGTTGAAAGACAGCAACTTTTGCTCCAGAGGCTGTTCCGGTGTTACAGCTTTACGGGGGTCATTCACATGCGTGCAGCTCCCCGACTTCACGTGCAGCTCCATTGCTGACAGGATTTCCCGTCATGCAGCCATCCTCATAGTCGATCTGAGAAGGTTTTCATCATCCTCAGGAGACACCCCAGGCCCCGAGCAGTCTCCTCCCCCAGCCCCCAATAACCACCAGCCATTCTGCCTCTGGATGGGCCCACCATGGA
The DNA here is from genome assembly GCF_964339955.1 of Pipistrellus hanaki. Lineage (NCBI taxonomy): Eukaryota > Metazoa > Chordata > Mammalia > Chiroptera > Vespertilionidae > Pipistrellus > Pipistrellus hanaki. Next base: position 207,302 of record NC_140521.1, read on the forward strand.
CATTTCCTCCTATAAGTGGGGTCCGGCGGTGGGTGGGGCTCTGCCTCTTCCTCAGGCGGGTCCTCGTTCTCACCTGGTGTCAGTGAGCACCCAGCTGGGCCAGCCAGAGTGTGCTCATGGAGGCTGCCCTTGCCATTTCTCAGCCGGGCGCAGGGAATTGCAGGACAAGCTAGCGTGTGTTGAGAATAGACTTGTGTGTGGGAGCTGGAAGGAGGGAGGAGGTGTCTGGAGACGGGATGTGGGTGTGGGGAGAGACAGGGAGGGTGTAGCGCAGGATGGGACAGGTGGCCTGGAGCTCCTGTGGTTTCAGGATATTCTACCCTTTGGGGGCCTCTCCTGCTCCCTCCGCACCAGGACCAGCCCAATGTGTCCCCCAGGGCTCCTGGGTTTTGCCGCCTGCACCCTCATAAACCAGGAGAGGACAGAGGAAATAAACAGACCTGCTGAGTGAGCTGACTGCCTCTCAGATGCCTCAGAGGCTTCTGATGTGCCCTGAGCTTTAGCTTTACTCTGGAGAGTGAAACGGAGTGTACCCCACAGTTGTGGGCACCAGGTGTGCCAGGACTGTTTAAACAAGCGTGTGCGCATGTGTGGAGTGTGTGTGTAACAAACCTCACACTTAGCCACGTGACAAGGTCATTGCTGGTGTCCCCAGGTGAATCGAGTCCTTCCTCGCTCCAACACCGTTTACAACCTCTATGAGTACTCAGTGCCGGAGGACATGTACCAGGAGCACATCAATGAGATCAACACTGAGCTGTCAGCCCCAGACATCGAGGGCGTGTACGAGACCCAGGTAACTGCCTCCCCAGCTGCACTGAGCAAGCCCCTAGCTGGATGAGCAGAGGAGAGAAGCCCACGAAGGGCACGGGCGGGCCGGCAGCAGCCACTGGATTCCCCCCGGGGTAGTTTCTGCAGCGATGGTCAGCCCCACCCCCCTGCCTCCTTGCAGGTGCCGTTACTGTTCCGGGCCCTGGTGCACCTGGGCTGTGTGTGTGAGGTCAGCAAACAGCTGGGGAGGCACCTGTTGGGCCGGGAAGCAGAAACCTTCACGCTTGAGCACCTGGAGATGCGCTCTCTGGCCCAGTTCAGCTACCTGGAACCAGGTAAGGGATGTGCCAACTGCCCTCTTGGCCCCACCTTCCACGAATCCCAGGTGACCTGTGTGTCCTCCACAGGGAGCATCCGCCACATCTATCTGTACCACCGCACACAAGGCCACAAGGCGCTCCTCGGCGTCTTCGTGCCCTCTCAGCGCAGGGCGTCCGTGTTTGTGCTAGACACTGTGAGTTCCCGGTGCAGGGCTGTGGGAGGACAGGCCGCTGGGCAGAGATGTCCTAGCCCCGCCTTGTTTCCAGAAGCCTCCGCCCAGGAGTGCCTGTGGGATTGAGTTAGAAGTGGAACCACTCCAAAGGGGGGAGGTTTGCTGACTTGGCCCGTGTTCAGGTGCGAAGCAACCAGATGCCCAGCCTCAGCGCCCTGTACTCGGCCGAGCACAGCCTCCTGCTGGAGAAAGTGGGCCCCGAGCTCTTACCGCCCCCAAAACACACGTTTGAAGTGCGGGCTGAGACCGACCTGAAGACCATCTGCAGAGCCGTCCAGCGCTTCCTGCTGGCCTACAAGGTGAGCAAAGTGGGGGTGCTGCTGTTGGAGCCCCTCACCCAGGACAGTCCCCCGAGCCGCTTGCTGTCCTGTGCCAGGAGGAGCGCCGGGGGCCCACGCTCATCGCCGTGCAGTCCAACTGGGAGCTGAGGAGGCTGGCCGGCGAGATCCCTGTCCTGGAGGAGTTCCCGCTGGTGCCTGTCCGCGTGGCCGACAAGATCAGCTACGGGGTCCTGGACTGGCAGCGCCACGGGGCCCGGCGCATGATCCGCCACTACCTCAACCTGGACACCTGCCTGTCGCAGGCTTTTGAAATGAGCCGGTGAGCAGAGCATAGGGCTCAGCCCACCTTCATGCTGCCAGCCTGTCAGTCTCCCCAGTTTCCACTCCCTCCTGAGACCAACCTGGGACTACCTCCCGTGACCCTGACCATGACCCTGCACAGGTACTTCCACATCCCCATTGGGAATCTGCCTGAGGACATCTCCACCTTTGGCTCCGACCTCTTCCTCGCCCGCCACCTCCAGCGCCACAACCACCTGCTCTGGCTGTCCGCTACCTGGCGCCCCGACCTGGGCGGGAAGGAGGCCGACGACAACCGCCTCATCATGGAGTTTGAGGACCAAGCCACCATGGAGATCAACAGCTCCGGCTGCTACTCCACAGGTGGGGGCGGGGGAACGGGATCTCCGCAGCTGAAGTCCCAGCACTGACCCTCAGAGCTCGGCCACGGGCCACGTCGTGTGGGCTGAGTCGGGGTGGGCGCTGAGGCCAGTGGCAGTGTTTGAGGAAGGCATGCTGGGTTGGGTTCCAAACCCTGTGGTCAGTACACAGGTGTGTGTGTCTGTGCAGTGTGCGTGGAGCTGGACATCCAGAACCTGGCCGTCAACACCATCCTGCAGTCCCACCATGTCAACGACATGGAGGGGGCCGACAGCGTGGGCATCAGCTTCGACGTGATCCAGCAGGCGTCCCTGGAGGACATGATCACCGGCAACCAGGCTGCCAGCGCTCCCGCCAGCTATGACGAGACCGCCCTCTGCTCCAGCACCTTCAGGTGCCACTGCATCCCCATCGTCTCCTGGCTGCTGTCCTTGCGCCCTCTCTGCAGGGGCAGAGGAACAGTCTGGGGTTGAGAAGGAACAGCAGGAATCCTTTCGTCCTCGGCCCTTGTTTTGGGAAACTAAGCGCTAAGACAGGGTCACTGGGGCTTCCCCCCACCTGCTCGGTAGAGCCTGTCTGGTTCTCCCAGCCGGTGAGGCGCCCAACACCCACCATTCTAGTCGGTGTTCTGGCACGGCGGGCGGGGAGGGTTGAGAAGTGTATGGTGAGTGGTAGGTCCTAGCCTTGTCTGAGGGGTTCAGAGAGCTGAGCAGTAGGGTGTGGAGGAAGAGTGACTGGAGAACACGCTCTCCTTCCAGGATCCTGAAGAGCATGGTGGTGGGCTGGGTGCGGGAGATCACCCAGTACCACAACGTCTATGCCGACAACCAGGTGATGCACTTCTACCGCTGGCTGCGCTCCCCATCCTCGCTGCTCCATGACCCCGCCCTGCACCGCACGTTGCACGGCATGATGAAGAAGCTCTTTCTGCAGTGAGTGTGCCCCGTGCCCCCGCCCGGTACCCGGGGGTCCTGCCACGCACAGTCTGTGCGCGGTGTCTGCCCAAGCGCTGTACGCTGTGCTCTGCCCCTCCTCGTCGGACTTAATGGCCGGCCTTGGAGGTCTGCATGAGGTGTACGGTCCACCGTAGTGGGCAGAAGCAGCTCCCAGAACTTGGGCTGTTACCAACAACCAAGAGACAGCCTGTGCGTAAGGGCACGCGAGTGTCCCCGCGCAGTGATCCCAGGAAGCAGCCCTGCTGCCAGCTGGTGGATCCTACGATGAGAGGTGCTAGCTGGGGCTGGCCCAAGAGCTCTCCATCCATGTCTCTGCCAACCCAGCCCCTCCTGCATGGTGGGCAGTGCCAGCTGAAGGGGTGGGGGTACTTTTTGTGGCTCCTAACCTGCCTGCAGTCCTCGTGATGAATTAAGTGGGCTTTCTCTTCATATCCTTTGTCCGCTTTTCTCCAGTTGTGTTGTTTTTCTCATTGAGCTCTTCCTATGTAAGAATTATTCGTTTTCTGTGACGTGAGTTCCACCTTTCTTCCCTGTCTTTGATTCTGTTTGGCTTTGTTTGTGGTGGGTTTTCCATGTAGAAACCTTCACGCTTTGTTGCTCCTGAGTCCCAAGCGTATTTAGAATGGCTTTTCTATTATACTTCAGTCATCCCCTTAGCCTCACGGAGTCTCCTGGGATCCTCTGTAGCATCCTGACTGCTGGTTCTGTCCTTGGTCCTCAGGCTCATCGCGGAGTTCAAGCGCCTGGGGTCATCGGTCGTTTATGCCAACTTCAACCGCATCGTCCTGTGCACGAAGAAGCGGCGGATCGAGGATGCCCTGGCCTACGTTGAGTACATCACCACCAGGTGTCAGCACCGCTCTGCTCAGCCAGCTCCCGCATCCTGTGCCTCCCATGCCGGCTGCAAGCTCCTGGCACGAGGGTGTGGGTGGTCTGTGGCAGCCACGTCCTCTCCTGCCTCTGGAGACTGGCAGGGCCTTTCTCACCTTCTTTTCTGAGAGGGCTTCACCAGCTGTGGGCTGTAGGGAACCTTTTTTGATCTTTTTCCTTCTCTGTGCTGCTTTCTGTATAATTTCTGTCACGTCTTTAAGTTCACCGTCTTCGGCGCTGTGTCATCTGCCCCGAATCCACATCAGACGTGCTGTCTCCTCCTCCATTTCTGGTCTTTTCTTCCGCTCTGGGCGCGGGGCAGCTGTAGTGCGCCCGGTCCCTGGGCGCTCCGGCGCCGGGGGTCTCAGGTTGGTGGCGGTTGGTAGGCCTGTCTCCTCCCTCTGGGCTGTTTCTCTGCAAACTGGTGACATCCTGGGTCTTGCCTTGTGTGTTGGATGCTTTTGCGTTCCTGTGACTGTTCTGGGGCTCTATGTTCTGTGACCTGAAAACAGTTTGATCCTTGGGGGCCTGTGAGATTTGTAGGCAGGGCCAGAGCAGCAGTAGTCCAGAGCTCACTTCCCCGCCCTGGAAGAAGGCTCTCCAGTGGCAGTGGGAGCGGGCCTATGGGATCAGGCTCCAGGGAGGCTTCTCTCGCCTCTCCAGCCCTCCACGCCTCCTGTTCCTCCCACCCAGAGGCAGAAGTCTCTTCACTGCTGTTTGCCATTTTCCTGTCATTTTCTATAGGAAGTTTGAGAGTTTTAAATCAGTGGAGGGTAAGAAAGAAAGTGGAGAAAAGAAAGAAAACTGATTTTATGGAATCATTCTGTTTTGCTTCTTTTTAGCATTCATTCTAAAGAGATCTTCCATTCCTTGACGATTTCTTTCTCTCGCTGCTGGGAGTTTCTTCTCTGGATGGATCCCTCTAACTACGGCGGCATCAAAGGAAACGTGCCCTCCAGTGTCCACTGTGGACAGGTGAGGGGACCAGTCCTGGAGGCTGGAGTTCTCTGGGGTCTGCACCTCTCCGTTCGCCACACACTGCTCACACGTCTGCCAACAAGGAGGTGCAGGATCAGAGTCAGCGGGGGTGGGATCAGGGTCAGGGGCCGACTGGGAAGGGGAGGCCCCAGAGGACTCGGATGTGGCGGGAAGTGGAGCTTGCAGGGAGCAAGGCTCAGTTACTGGTGTGAGGCAGCTGTGAGTCCAGCAGCGGGTGAGGGCAGTGATCACGGGTGGTTGAGAGCTGCCTGGGCAGGCCACTTGTGCCTGTGACCTTGATGGGGGTTTGCTGGGAGCCATGCTGTTGAGAGATCTGCTGGGAGAAGGCAGCCCTTGGTGCTGTGCCGAGGTGGGAGGTCCATGGGAATTGGATGGGAGGTGCAAGTGGTGTAGCTGGGAAGCACAATGGTGGCTGCTGCTCTCAGGATGGCAGACATGAGCCGTCCCGTGTTAACCTGGAAGGTGCTGTCAGAGCGGAACCTTGTCAGGCATGGGCATCGCAGTGGGGAGCTGAGCAGGAGATTGGAGCTTGGACTGTAGGATGGTCCTCAGGGCACTGCTGTTCCCCCTCTCTGGGCGGTGGGAGGAGGCAGCTGGAGTGAACCCTTTGGGAGGATGGAGTGGGACCTTTCCCACGAGTGAGTGCTGCTGAGCCCAGGCGCGTGGCACATCTGACGTGCTGTGAGAGTGGGGGGATCTGCCGGCTCGGGGGGCTGGGAAGGATGCTAACCAGGTGAATCAGTAGGCCAGGGTCAACGTGACTCAACTGGGGTGTGGGTCCACGGCTGCGGGCAGACACGGCTGGGACTGTTACAGCAGGACCCCCAGAAAGAGGGCAGAGCGGAGGAGGAGGAGCCGGAGGAGGAAGGTGAGGATGACGAGGGCGAGGATGACGACGAGGGGCAGGAGCCGGACGTGGAGGACTTGCTGGAAAACAACTGGAACATCGTGCAGTTCCTGCCTCAGGCCGCCTCCTGCCAGAGCTACTTCCTCATGATCGTCTCAGGTGAGCTCATCAGCTGTCACGTCTGTGACCCATGGAGCACCCTGGTCCTGGTCTGCTGCCTCACAGAAAGGTGGATCGGGGTGCGGGGCCCCCCTCACTGTGCCTGCTGAGGAGGGCTGTTCCCGAGGAGCTTCTAGTTCTGCCCCAAGCTTTGGTGCACGTATGGCAACTAAAGGTGAACCCCAGTAGGGAGGACGGGTCACTTCCTGAATGACCTGCCCCCACTGGGCTCCGAGGCTGAGCTGCTGTTGGCTCCTGTCACTGATTTGGGTGTAGATGGTCTCGGGTTTAGTGTTTACAAGCCGGGTTATTCAGGTTGAGGCACAAAGGAAGCACATATATGCAGTGCCCGTTGTCCCCTGATACGCACTGACATTCCTAGCACACACACGTGATCAGAGGTATGAGGTGGCTCCATTTGTGATTGTTTCATATTTCATCTGCATGTCCCAAGCAAGTCTCACTTTTTCTTTTTTCTTTTTTTCTTTTTAAATATATATTTCATTGATATTTTACAGAGAGGAAGAGGGAGGGATAGAAAGTTAGAAACATCAATGAGAGAGAATCATCGATCAGCTGCCTCTTGCACACCCCCTGCTGAGGGTGTGCCCACAACCAAGGTACATGCCCTTGACCGGAATCAAACCCGAAACCTTTCAGTCCGCAGGCCAATGCTCTATCCACTGAGCCACACTGGTTTCGGCAAGTCTCACTTTTTTGAGTTTTTTTGAAACGTGGATCTGGTGTGCTGGCTCAGAGTTGAGCCTCTGTTTTGTCACTGCCCGTGTGGAGGTTGAGGGGAGTTGTCTCATGGAGATGATGCTCCCTAAGCATGAACTCGGGCATCGTTCCCGTTTCTATAATGGGCTCTGGCTCCTCTAAATGCATCAAATAGAATCATCGCCGGTAACGACATTTCAGCCCGGGCTGCCGGCGGGCTGACCAGCCACAGGGTCTCCCTGGACTCTGGGTCCTGGGTGTCGTCAGCTCTCGGGTCCCGTGTCCCCTCTGCAGCATACATCGTGGCCGTGTACCACAGCATGAAGGAGGAGCTGAGGCGCAGCGCCCCGGGCAGCACCCCCGTGAGGAGACGGGCGGCCAGCCAGCCATCGCAGGAGGCCCGAGGGGCACCCGGAGCCCTTCCAGGTGAGCGCACCCTTGCTGCCGAGACCATGCACCTGTGACCTGACCCCTCTGCCCCCCTCCAGGGCAGGGTCCCCGAGTCGCTTCCTCGGCATCCTTTTCACTGCGAAGTCACATGTCGCTTCTCTTCCCAGGAATGATCACCTTCTCTCAAGATTATGTGGCCAATGAGCTCACTCAGAACTTCTTCACCATCACCCAGAAGATTCAGAAGAAAGTCACGGGCTCTCGGAACTCCGCTGAGCTCTCAGAGATGTTTCCTGTCCTGCCCGGCTCACACTTGGTGCTTAATAACCCTGCCCTGGAGTTCATCAAGTATGTGTGCAAGGTGAGAGCCGGAGGAGGAAACTCATTTACCCCCCCAACACTGCCCACCGTTCTGTACACTCCGTGTGAGCTATCAGTGAGGGGCCCTCTGATGGGGCCTGGGCCTAAGACCACCGGGAGGGAATGATGTCTGGGCAGAGGGGGTGAAGGCCGTGGGGTGGAGTGATCTGGGGGTGCTGGTGAAACAGCAGGTGCTCGAGGTCCTGTGAGGCTAATGGACGAACCAGGGACCACACGGAGCTCCCAAAACACCCAGGCTTCTGTGGAGCTCAGAGGAGAGCTTGTGTGAGTGCCAAATGCCTTTCTGGGAAAGGAGACTGAATCAAAGGTGGAATACTGTTACCAGACAAGAGCAAGCAGCACCTCTCTGCTCATGAAGTCACCTCCCGGCCACTGCATCTCCCGGTGACGGACACGCCAGGATCAGGTGGCAGCAGAGCTTTAGGGGAGGGAGAGACCTCCTGACAGGAGTGTTAGCTGGCTGCCCCTCGGCTCTGCAGGCCCCTGGGTGGGCCGGGCAGTCCCTCACCTGAGAGTGGACATCAGCCACTTCGCATGTGAGATTGTAAGGCTCCAGGAGACAGGACTGCCTGTCACTCGGGGGAAAGGAGCCAGTGAGGATGACCGGCAGAGCCCGAGTCCCCGGAGGGAACCACTGCTTCAGGGGAGGCAGCTGATGGGATGGGGAGGGTGAGGGGGTGCTCGGCCACGCGGTCTTCAGTCCAGACAGAGCAGCAGGAGGCCCGGAGCTGCCCTCACCGCCCTGTTCTCTGCAGGTCCTGTCTCTGGACACAAACATCACCAACCAGGTGAACAAGCTCAACAGGGACCTGCTCCGCCTGGTGGACGTGGGCGAGTTCTCTGAGGAGGCCCAGTTCCGAGACCCCTGCCGCTCCTACGTGCTCCCTGAGGTCATCTGCCACAGCTGCAACTTCTGCCGGGACCTGGATCTGTGCAAAGACCCGTCCTTCTCCCAGGTGGGAGCGCCCACCGGGAAGGGCACCTTGTGGGTGACATCCTAGCTTTGGTGTGAACTAGGACCTGGCACCTTTCCTAAGGCACTCGGCTACCGGGTGCAAGAACACCATCCAGTAAGCATGTTAGGACGGTGTCGGAGTGGAAGCGTGCCCGGGGCCAAGTGACTGCCGCACGCCGTTATGTGCCTCTCGCTCTCACGAAGGCTCTGCCCAGTCTCCTCAAAGCTGGTCCTCTTGGAGGACACTGCCAGGGAGGTGGGTAGAGGGTGACCTGCTCCCTTTCTGCCCAGGACGGGGCTGTGCTGCCCCAGTGGCTCTGCTCCAACTGCCAGGCCCCCTACGACTCCTCGGAGATCGAGATGGCCCTGGTGGAAGCCCTGCAGAAGAAGCTGATGGCCTTCACCCTGCAGGATCTGGTGAGCAGTGGGCCTCAGGTCATGATCTGGTCCGTCGAGATGACCACCTGTTGGGGCAGGCCTCATCCACAGCCCGTGACTCAGTCTTAAAGCTCCTGGTGGGCACCTGGCCTCCCGGGCCTTCCCTTCTGGTGGAGGGAGAGAGATGGCAAATAAGATAAAGGGTGTGAGTGGGCCGAGGGTCCAGACTCAGCTGGTGTGTGTGTGTGACGGAGTGCTCAGCATTCAGTGCGGGGACTGGGGACCATGGGGTCTGGGCAGGAACATTGGTGCCTGGTGTGGCCGGGTAGGTGGCCCACAGCGAGGGGGGAAGCAGCTGGCGTTGGGTGAGCCCGCTGTGCGGTCTGGCTTTGATCCACAGTGGAGGTGCAGGCAGGGAGTGGGAGCTCTTGACTGGCGCTTCCTCGTTTCAGGTCTGCCTGAAGTGCCGGGGCGTGAAGGAGACCAACATGGCCGTGTACTGCAGCTGTGCGGGCGGCTTTGCCCTCACCATCCACACCAAGGTCTGACTGCTGTTCTCACCCACTCCACTCTCCCTACACTCTGGGCCTCTGCCCACATCCCTAATCTCTTCTGGGACTGGCTCCCATGGCGACTGGTTCTTCTGCAGGTCTTCATGGAGCAGATCAGAATCTTCCGGAACATTGCACAGCACTATGGCATGTCATACCTCATGGAGACCCTGGAGTGGCTGCTGCAGAAGAACCCCCAGCTGGGCCATTAGCAAGGCAGGCCGGTCCCTTCTCTGCCCCAGCTTCCAGCTGGAGACCATCCCCAGGACTCGGCACCAAAGAAAAGGACCCTCAGGGTGCTTCCGGGGAGGGATCGCCTGGCCCAGACCAGCCAATTAGCCAGAGCAGGAAGCGGCCCTCCTGTGCTCCGGTCCCAGGCTTGGTCAGGGTGGCCAGGGGCCCATGGGCCCCGATGGGTGGTTCTTGTGCATAAACACGTGTGGCCTCTGCGCTGCCGCAGGGCCTGGCCCTCCTGCACACACACACACACACACACACACACACACACACACACCCGCATCCCCTTTGCCCTCGGGGCCTTCTGTTTGAGCTGAAGGCCAGACCCCAGGGCCAGGGACGCCTGGGCGGAGACTGAGCTCTGCTCTGCAGTCACTGTGACCTCCGAGACGCCCTCCAGGGCTTCACACGTGCGTGTGGCCAGTTCCAGGAATCAGCCCTGAGCCCTTGGGGACCTGGGCGTCTTTTGGACAGCAGTTCCCGGTTCCAGGACTGCCGGCATCCCTGCACTTGGACTTGGACTTCCCTGTAGAGACTTCCTGGTCAGTAAGGAGGGTCAGGGGGGCAGGGGTGTCTGCATCAGGTGGTTCCCTCTTCTGGGCTGGGCTTCTCAGATGGGGCTTGACCATACCACCTGCCCTCAGAGCCTACCTGTGCCCCGAAGAGGCCTGGGCACAGGGCACACCATTGATCATGGGTTGTACAGCATTTGTTACCTCTTGGACTTAGAAAAGTGATCTTCCCCCACAAGTTTTTAGGTTCTTTCCTTCGTGGGAAGGGGAAGCAGCAGCTTCGTCAGTGGAGGAGCTTTCTGTTCTTGTTCCTCAGCTCAGGTCGCCCTGGGACCAGGGACCCTGCAGGGCACCAACTCAGTGTCCAGCCCAGGTCTGGAGCCTTTGCTGAGTGCCAGCCTCTCCCTCCATCTGTCTTCAGCCCCAGAACCTAAGACGAGCTCTGTGCACCTTTTACACAAAATAGGGCTGCAAACGGGACAAAAAACCCACCCACCCAATGTAAGAAACGCCCAGTCGGTGAGGTGGCAAATTCAGAAACCTTGAATAGGAGGGCCGGGGGCCTCACAGCCTGGTTTGGTTCTTACTAATTTCTGTTAAAGCGTGAGCTGTATGTTTGCACACAGCTTCCCCGTCTCTGGGAGGGAGGGAGTCTGACCAGCTGGCAGCTGTCTGTGCGCCAGCCTTGACCCCTGGGTACCACCCGCCCGGCTGGGCCAGGCCCAATGGCCAGGAGAAACCTGATGCTGGCTGGAAGGTGGATGGAGCCCACGTCAGCCCCAAATGGAGATCAAATCAAATTAGGGCCGGGGGGGGGGGGGGGGGCCGCTAACGGCTTCCTGGTAATGATGCTGGAGACAGATGTGCAGGGGGAGGTGGGTCTGGCCCACAGCAGCACCCCAGACACTGCACGCTTGTCCTTGCAGCAGGATAGGCCCTGGGCACCCTGGTTTCTGCAGCTCCTGGCAGTGTCCTGGAGGTCAGCTTGGGTGGGGGCATTTGGGGTGCTAGGCCCTGGTCACTCTGCTTGGGAAACCTGAGCCCCTGGCCCTGGTTCTTGAGCTGCAGTCCAGCCCTGACTGGAAAAGCCAGTTTCTCCGAAACTAGAGCTGGACGTCTGTGAGCCAGACCCATGGGTGTCAGGCATTTGGGTGGCCTGTGCAGCCAGTGTCCGGGGGGTTGGGGGGAGGGGGAGGGATGCTGGAGGTGGGGTCAAATGGAGCGTTTGCTGGCTGCAGCTAGTGGGGCAAGCTCAACAGTCAGGTGTAGGCAGGTGGGAAGGTCATTCAGACCTGGGGGCCCCAGGGCTGGTATGGTCTGAACCCTCCCCTTGAGCTTGGGAATGATGGGACCCCCGGTGAGGTCTGTGTAAGGTGCTTGGCTCATGCCTCCTCACATCTGCACACGCCACCACTGTTGCTAGAGAAACCATGTCCAGCCAAACTGCTGTGCTGCTCAGTGTAATGAGTTGTACCTGAGGACACGGAGCCAGGTTACCCACAGGCCTGGCCGGGCTAGTGCTCCTCCCTACCCACCCACTCACCACACCAGTGGCAGCCCAGCAGCTTTCCCTGGTACCACTCATCCCCTCCCTCCTGGCCGCCATCCTCCTCACCATCCTTTCCCTTATGTGGGGCTGGGGTGACCCCTACAGGGAGCTGGTGAAGGCACGGACCAGGGCAGTGCTGAGACAAGGCAGGGTCATCACGCACTCAGCCTGCCCCCACCCCACCCCCGCTGGCCCCGGTCAGATGTGCTGGGCCAGGTGGACCAGGGCAGCCGGGAGCCTGGGCCCTGCATGGCTGGCTAGGCACCTGCAGCCCCTGCACAGGGACCCCCTGCTGTGTGTCTGTCTCCAGGGCCTCCACGCTTTTCTCAAAACAGGGCACGGTGGTACTGGGCACAGGTTTATTGGGTTCTGGCTAGGAGCCCGGCAGCGGGCGTGGGCGGGAGGAATGAGCATGGGGGGGCGGCTGGGAGCAGAGTGCTACCCCCTTTCAGCCCACTGCCCAGCTGCATGGGGCCCTTGGTTCCCAGCTGTGAGGAGGCGTGTATGGGCAGGGGTGGCTCCATGCTGGTCCCACCTGCTTCAGGCCAGCCTTTGCAGTGAGGGGTGGAGGGGGCTCAGAGCTGGGCTAAACCTCGGGGGTCTGTGAGCGTGGAGTCCTGCTGGGGAGGCGCCGAGGCCCCGGGCCCTGGTCCTGCACCCCGGTCAGGAGTGTCCACCATCTGCTCAGATGGGGCAGAGGTGGGGCCAAGCCGTGATGGTGGGACAGCCTGGGCCTGGCTCTGCCCCTCATCCTGTGGTCTGCCCGGGTCTGTGGAGCAGGTACAGGGGGGCGGAGGGGCCTGGCCCAGAACAAGGGCCAGGGTCACAGGCCAGCTACCCGGGGAGTGCTGTGGCGTACACACCTTGTCGAATTTCTTGTGGCTGTAGACTTTGTTTTTGTTCATGAACGTTAGCAAGATCCAGTCGCACAAGAAGGAGCCCTGTGGCCAGCAAAACACATGTGAGGGCTTGGCCTGATCACCCAGCACCACGCACACACGCGTGCCCGGACCCCAGTGTGTACTCCTTACCACCCCGATGGAGGTCAGCGCTGTGGCCAGGTTAATGATGGTGGGGATCAGGCTGAACTTGCCCGCCTGGGGAGAGGAGGCTGCCTCAGACCAGCAGGGGTGGGTTGTGTGGTGGGGGCATGGAGGTCGGCCGGCCCACCTGAACCTGTGAGGAGGGCCGGCTGGCCTACCTGTCCGTGCACGATGACATCAATGCGGATCCCGTAGGCCTTGATGAGGGTGCGGGTGGTGCTGCCGTTTATCATGTAATACTTGGCAAACCTGGGGCAGAAGGACCCGGAAGCATGTCAGAACCTGGAACTGAAAGGCCAGATGCTGCCCGACCCTGAGGAACTGGCGGTGGCCTGTCGCCAGAGGGCAGCCCCACGACTGCCCATCCCTGGCCCCTCCTCGTTTGCCCCTAAGCCACCACACGGGGTGAGGGCCAGGAGTCCCAGGGCCCAGGTACCTGAAGTTGTAGCCCGAGGAGGCCGGGGTGTGCTTGGGATCGAGTCTCCGGAAGGAGTACTTGGGGTTGCAGTTGGATGCCGGCAGGTCCAGGTCACAGTCCCAGTTGATGATGACCCCAATGACACCCCCCTGCCCAGAAGTGGGCACAGAGATGGGGTCAGGGCAGGCACACAGGACCCTCACCCTGGGTCCCACTTGACGCGGTGCCGGGGGTGCACATGGGGGGGGGGGCAGCTTGGGGCTGAGAACCGGCGGGGGTGGGGGGGCACCCAGTTCTGGGGCAGGAGGGGGAGTCAGTGATTAGAGGAGCCACACATGGCCAGATGGGGCGCCGGTCCTCGGCGGGCAGGGCCCTCACCGTGCGGGCCAGCTCGGTGAAGTTCTCCCCGGCCCGCTCCACGATGAAACCCAGCCGGAAGATGGGGCAGTACAGGTGGGACGCCTCGTCGAACAGGCAGTGCTTCAGGTAGCCGTCCTTGCGCATCTCGATGTTGCCCCTGAGGAGCCAGGCGAGGCGGGGGCATCCTCAGGAGGCAGCTCCCTTCCCTCCCTGCCCGGCCCCTCCCACCCAAAGGCCCTTACTTGGAGAACTGGAACTTGGGGTAGTGGATGCTGTTCTTGATGAGGATGGTGAAATTGGGGGCCATCTTGCCAAGAAACTGGCTGTGGAGACAGACTGCACGTGTTTAGTATCCCCACCCTCTGCAGCCGCACCGTCCCCACCCCCACACACCCGCTGAGGAGGGAGGAGCAGGCGGGCCTGGGTCCCAGGGGGGTGGGGCGCACCTGACGGAGGCCCCATCTTCCACTGGGCACCAGCCGAACACCTCGCAGGTCTTGGAGTCCCCGTGGTAATAGGGTACACAGCGCCCCGTCCGGACACCTGTGGGCACACGCACTCAGGCGGAGAGGGCGCCCTGGCCCCGCACCCCCACCACCCCAGACGCACACCCACCGTTCCCCAGCATGTCCAGCTCCCCGGCCACGCAGTCCTCGTCCGAGTGGCAGGTGGCATTGGTGACCCTCGTGCTCTGGGGAGGAGAAGGCTCCGTCAGGGGCCAGACACCCTCCCACAAGGGACAGCACCCGCCCCAGCCCCGCTCCCACGGGCCTCACCTCCGGACAGGTGCCCTGCACCTGGGAGGGGGTGGCCTCGATCCTGGTGATGATGCTGAACACGCTGCCTCCCTGGGCTCGGAAAGAGGGGACTCCCGTTGGCCCTCCCGGCAGCTCCCCGCCTCAGCCCCACCCGCCCGCTGGGGCGGGGCGCACCTCCGGGGGCTTCACGTACTCCTCCACGTCCCACACTTTGTGCTCCGAGGAGGTGATACCCTTGACCTTGGTGATGACGGAGCTCTCGGGACCCGTCTCCCGGTCCTGGTAGCTCTTCTGCACGATGAACACGTACCTGCGGGGACACAGCCAGCTCTGGGGCGTCCGGGGCCCGCGCCCCGCCCGCCTGCCCCTCTCCAAGCGCCCGTGGCCCTGCGTGCTCTTCGCCCCAGGGACCCCGCGCCCCCGGCCCCGACCCCCGCGCACCCACCACACGAAGTAGAGCAAGATAAGCAGCTGCACCACGCGGTACACGACGCCCAGCTGCCGGTTCCGCACCACGATCACCTTGGGCGTCTCGTAGTCCCAGAAGGCGGACCAGCAGCTCCGGGCCAGGCGCCGGGCCGCGGCCGCGGCCGCGCCCGCCGGGGGCTTGGACTCCGCCGCCGCCATGGCCCCGCCGCGGGAGCCGCTGCCCGGGCCGCTGTGGGGCACCGCGGGGCGGGGGCCGGGCTCCGGGGCGTGGTCTCGCCCGCCCCGCCCCGTTACCGCCCCAAGTCGGGGTCCCGGGGCTGCGATGGGGGGGGTGTCACAGGTGCACCCGGAGCGGGACTCCCGGGAGGGCCCGGCGGGGAGGGCAGGGTCCCGGGGAGGACGAGGGTCCGAGCGCAGGACTTCCCTCCCGTCTCCACCGGCGGCCGCTAAGCAGTGAGAACAGCTCAAGGGCAGTCCTTCCTATGCAGGACGCCCCCTGGCCAATGCGCCCCGCGGGTAGACTGGTCCTTGGACTGAAGGGTCCTGGGTTCGATTGGGTCAAGGGCACAGGCCGGGGTGGCGGGCTCCATCCCCAGTGGGGCACGTGCAGGAGGTGGCTGGTCCATGACTCTCTCATCATTGATGTTTCCATCTCTCTCCCACTCCCTCCCTCCCTCCCTCTCTGAAGTGAATAAAAATGTTTTAAAATAGTAATAAAGCCGAAGCCAGTTTTGCTCAGTGGATAGAGCATTGGCCTGTGGACTGAGGGTCCTGGGTTCAATTCCGATCAAGGGCATGTACCTTGGTTGTGGGCACATCCCCAGTGGGGGTTGTGCAAGAGGCAGCTCATCGATGTTTCTAACTCTGTCCCTTTCTCTTCCTCTCTGTAAAAAAATTATTAAATATATATATATATACATTTTTTATTTAAAAATATGGAACGCTTCACAAATTTGCATGTCATCCTTGCACAGGGGCCATGTTAATCTTCTCTATCATTCCAATTTTAGTATATCTGCTGCCCAAGCGAGCACTTAAAATACATTTTTTAAAAATTATAAAAATGCACCACGCCACTCTGGCCGGTGTGCGCAGTGGTCAGAGCATTGCCCACACCGGAGGGTCTTGGGCACGGACCTGGGTGGCAGGTTCCATCCCCACCCAAGAGGCAGCCACCCAACCATGACCTTTTCCTCTCCCCTCCCTCACTCCTTCCCTCCCTAAAAACCAGTGGAAGGAAAAACATCCTCTGATGAGAACAAAAAGCGGCCCACGCCTAGAAAGCTGGGCTAAAAGTCTGAATTCCTGAGACGCAGAGAAGCCCACAGCGCACGGCGCCGCCCTGCCGGCCGCCTGAGGCACTTCCTCTAAATACCCAGTGTTTTCTCTATCTTTTCTATCTTTTGGGATGGGCTTCCTGTCCACAGGGATATGAGCTGGGCCTCGGGAGAGCTTAAGGGGGTCCCTGACGAGGTAGCCCTGTTTGTGGGGTGCACCCACCGGCACTCGGGGAGCTCCCCAAACCCGGGGCGCACACACCGGATGGAGGTTTAGATCAGGCGTTTCGCCGCCGGCTGGCAGGAAATCTGAGAAATCGAGTGGAAACTCCTAATGCCAATTTGTAACCACAGCCAATCATGGCTCTTTACTTAAGGCATTTTACATGCAAAAAAACTATGTTAATCTATTGAATTCTAAAACCTTTGTTTAAAAGGAAATGTCACTCTCTGGCAAAGAGAATAAAAATTTAAAAAACCTAAAATCAAAGTTTTCAGTAAAAGTTCAACTGGATTTCGTTTGCTAAAGAGCTTTATTGAGATACAGCAGGCCAGACTGCTCAGGATGTACAGTTGGTTCTGGTATTTTCACATGGCTCTGCAAACATCACCAGGATCTAATTTTACTTAATATTGTTATTGGTTTCAGAGAGGAAGGAAGAGGGAGATAGAAACACCGATGATGAGAGCGCTGCCTCCTGGGGATCCAGCCCGCAACCTGGGCATGTGCCCTCGACCGGAATTGAACCTGGGACCCTTCAGTCCACAGGCCGACGCTCTATCCGCTGAGCCACACTGGCCAGGGCTCCATGATCTAATTTTAGAACACCTCGCTCTGGGCACCCCTGCCTGCCGAAAAGAAACCCCAAACCCAGGCCGGCCCCTCCTCTCCTACACGCTGTCCCTGCCCGGGTGGCGATATTGTCCGCTCCTGGGGTTTCAGCTGACGCCTCAGGCACTCGGCCCAAGCTCAGGTGACTTCGTGTCTCCTCCCCCCGCCACCCTGGCCAAATGGGGGCGGGGAGGGGGAGGCTGCTGCCTGGGGCGGGCCATGGGTCCTGCTGGGACTCTGGCACGGGTTCGGGGGCAGCAGGCATTGGCCACCCCAGGCTCCAGCCATCCTGCATCCTGGCCGTGGACCTCGGGGACAGTCAGCGCCCCTGCCATCCGAGCCCACTGCCCCGTGGAGCCGAGAGAGACAGTAAAATGCTCTTTCGTGCCACTGAGTTTTGAGGTGCTTTGCCAGGTCCTGGCTAAACCAAACCCACCCGACCCCAGGTCTCCTCCAGGCTTCCAGCCATCCACACCGAGCCGCCTCTTCCCGGGCTGTTGGCTCCCAGCTCCCTCCCCGCCCCCACCGCCCGCATTCCGGCATTCCGCAGCTCCCTCCCGACACCCAGCCTGGCCCCCCTGGTGCCCATTTCTCAAGCTCTGATCCCGATCTTGCGGCTGAAACACTCGTGACCCTGATGGGACGAGGCTTGCCCTCCTTGGGCCTGACCCCTCCTATCCACCCTAACACCTGGCTTCACCCCTTTTCTCCCTCCTGTCTCCTGCAGACCCCCTTCCCCACTCCTTACAATACCCTCCCTGCCCGGCCGGTGTGGCTCAGTGGTTGAACTTCAGCCTGTGGACTAAAGGGTCCCAGGTTCGATTCCAGTCTAGGGTATGTACCCTGGTTGCAGGCACATCCCTGCTGGGAGGTGTGCAGGAGGCAGCTGATCGATGTTTCTCTCTCATCAATGTTTCTAACTCTCTATTCCTCTCCCTTCCTCTCTGTAAAAAATAAAATATATTTTTTAAGAAAGAAAGGTAATGCACGTTAAAAAAAAACAAAAACTACCCTCCATCACCCAGGCCTTCCCTCTGGGCACCCCCTCCACTCCTAGAGGCACCCCCACTCTCCCTGTGACCTATCTGGTGATGGTGAACCTGGAGCTCTGAGGTGATGGGAGGCCCAACCAGCTCCTCGGCATGGCCTGGCACGGAGCCTGGCACTGAGCCTGGCACCCAGCCAGCACCGAGGCAGTGGGTAGATGTCTGCTGTGAACACGCTGTGCAGAAATTAGTGAGAGGACACTGTTCCGAGAGCACCACGCTGTCTGCCCAGAGCTTGGCCCCGGCCCCCTCCCATCCACCGCCCAGCCGGCTCCCGGGGATGCTGGTGGGAGAGGGGCCACACGATGGACAGGGGCCGGGCTGGCTCCTTGGTCCGGTCCTGGTTGGAAATGGGGCAGAACCGGAGGCTCTGGTCACTGGCCACACTGGCCTTCCGGCCACGGAGGTGGCTGGCTCCGGGGACGTGTGGGCCGAGGGCACCGGACGTGGCCCGGTCTCGAGCGGATGATGAAAGACGCACCCTCGGGTGGAAGGCGGGGGCGGGCAGAGGGAGGAGGGTTGAGAGGTGGCCCAGCGGTTCTGCCAGGTGGCTCTGCCGTCCGCCCTGGCCGGTCCCTCTCCCCGCAGCCGAGCAGGCGGACCGAGGTAAGGCAGGGCTGCCGTCGCTGGGGCCGGTGTCAGCGGCTGGGGCAGCTCTTCTGCGGGGAGCATCCGCGCTCACGCCGCCACCACAGTCTGTTTCTCTGTGTGATGGAAGCTGCCTGGGCGTGGGGCACGCTCCTCAGACCGGACATTGGCAGGCTGCCCGATGGCGCTCGCCCGGTGCCTGCTGCTGCTGCTCTGCGCGCGGCCCGTGTCTGCGGTGACGGTGGAGAATAAGATCCTGGTTCTGTCCTTCAAGGTAGGCTCCACGCCCGCGGCCCTGCCCCGGCGACGCCTCCACACACGGGGCGCCCTGGCCCTTTTCCAGAGGGTGCCCAGCCCTGCGTGCCCTGTGCCCGCTCCCCTGAGGCCCCACGACCCTTGACCCTCTGGAAGGTCAGTTCTTCGAAGTCCTGCTTCTCAACTCAAAGCTGGTCTGGTCCGGGAGCCACAGTCCCAGCTTTAACTCTTAGCCAGTAGATTTTTAAATATATATACATATTTATTTTTCACTGATTTTTTTACAGAGAGGAAGGGAGAGAAATAGTCAGAAACATTGATGAGTGGAAACCAGTGTGGCTCAGTGGATGGAGGGTTAGCCTGCAAAAGGTCCCAGATTTGATTCTGATAAAGGACATGGACCTTGGTTCCCCGTACATCCCCAGTAGGGGGTGTGCAGGAGGCAGCTGATCAATGTTTCTCTTTCATTGATGTTTCTGACTCTGTCCCTTTTCCTTCCTCTCTGTAAAAATCAATAAAATATATTTTAAAAAAAAGAAAAGAAAAAGAAAAAAAAGAAACATCAATCAGCTGCCTCCTGCATGCCCCCTACTGGGGATGTGCCCAAAACCAAGGTACATGCTCTTGACCAGAATTGAACCCAGGACCCTTCAGTCCACAGGCCGACGCTCTATCCACACTGAGCCACACTGGCCAGACTTTTATATAGATTTTATATAAAATCTATTAAAAATATAGAAAGGAATCAGAGAGAGAAGAGAGAGGGAGGAGAGAGAGAGAGAAAGAGAGGAGCATCAATGATGAGAGTGAGTCAGTGACCGGCTGCCCCCTGCACGCCCCACACTGGGGATGGAGCCCACAAACCAGGCCTGTGCCCTGACCGACCTGGAATTGAACCCTGACCTCCTGGTTCCTAGGTCTACGCTCAACCCCTGAGCCACACCGAGGGTGGCTTCTGTGGCTCTTCTCTCCCCCTGCGGCTCGGCCCCTCACTAGCTTTCCCAACCCCGTGCCTGTTTACCTCTGTCCCGTGGCTCAGGACAGACACCCACCAGGGCTCCCTCCCTCTCCCCCTCTCCCCGGCCCCCGGGCCAGCCACCCTCCCTACTCTGAGAATGTTCTAGAAACCTCGCCAGGCTCGATGGGTCTGAAAGCCGGGGGACCGGGCGGGACCAAGGGAAGCGGAGAACAGGGGGGCTCCCTTGGGGTCTGCACCGCCGGGAGCAGATCCAGGCCGACCTTGCAGAAGATCGGGGAGCCGTGTGTGCGCAACGTGGAGTGCCAGAGCGGGTGCTGCACCACCAACAGCCTGAACCCCCAGAAGTTCTGCACCACCCAGACCCTCCTGGGGCAGTGCCTGCCCTGGCAGAAGGTGCGGGTCCGGGGGAGGGAGGGGGTAAAGGGGAAGGAGGGAGGGGGAGGAGGGCCCCCCGGAGGCACCGCCCCTTGGGGGTCCGGCTGGGCAGTGGGGGGAGTAGAGGGTCCCGGTGGGCGGTGGGGGGGAGGCGGGGGTCCCCGTTGGCACCGCCCCTGGGGGTCCCGGTGACAGGAAGGCCCTTTGTCCCGCAGCCCATCGGCTACTCGTGCACCGACAAGACGGAGTGCAGCAGCAACTGCTGCGTCACCAACAACAACAGCCCCTTCCTGTTCTGCACGCCCCGCAACATCTTCCTCCAGTGCCTGGAGTGGCGCAAGGTGAGTGCGGGGCGGAGTGCGGGGCGGAGTGCGGGGCGGAGTGCGGGGCGGAGTGCGGGGCGGAGTGCGGGGCGGAGTGCGGGGCGGAGTGCGGGGCGGAGTGCGGGGCGGGGGCGGGCCCCCGCGGCGGCCTCAGGGCCAGGGTCCAGCGCCTCTGTCTCCAGCCCAACCACGACCACTGCGAGGACCACACGGAGTGCCGCAGCCTGTGCTGCGTCCGCCTGACCGAGGCCAGCTCCCCGCGCTGCGTGCGCCGCAGCGGGCTCCTGGCGCACTGCCTGCCCCCGGTGAGCGCAGGCGGGCGGGGCGGGGGCGGCCAATGGGGCGGGGCGGCCAATGGGGCGGGGCGGCCAATGGGGCGGGGCGGCCAATGGGGCGGGGCGGCCAATGGGGCGGGGCGGCCAATGGGGCGGGGCGGGCGGGGCGTGGGCCGGCCAATGGGGCGGGGCTGGCGGGGCGGGGCGGCCAATGGGGCGGGGCGGCCAATGGGGCGGGGCGGGCGGGGCTTGGGGCGGCCAATGGGGCGGGGCGGGGCGGGCGGGGCGGGCGGGGCGGGGCGGGGCGGGCAGCCGTGGTGGGCGGTGGCTGGACGGGCCTTGGAAGGAGGCCCTGGGCAAAGGAAGGTTCCGGTCCATCGGGCTCAGTGGGAACAGTGCTGAGGCGTCGGGCGAAGGGCGGGACCGTGGGGTCGGAGCACCTGGGGCAGCGGACAAGGCCCACCACCACCCCAGGCTGGAGGCTGAGAGGACACTCCCAGGCTGACCCTCACGGGGCGGGGGGGCGGGGGGGGGGCAGATGGAGGATACAGACCGGGCACAGGGGCCAGAGGTGGGTGCTGGGGATGACACAGCACTGACTGACTGTGAAGGGGTGTCTGACCCCCCCGTGTCCGGCACCCACATCCTGACCAGCACCCAGGCCCCACGTGTGCGCAGAATGTGCCCGATCGTGGCCAAATAAGCCATGTGTCCCAGGGAGCCGAGTCCCCCTCAGCGAAGGGGGGACGTGGGGGCTCTTAGGCCGCTGGCTCGGTGCGCTCTCACTGTCCTGTGTCCTCAGTGACACGGGCGGGACTGGTGTGCAGCGAACGGCCCCTCAGCAGGAGCTCCGGCCGCCTTCACCAATAAACTACCGACGGAGCCAACGTGGGTGTTGTCACGTCTATTTTCTTCAGACAATAAAGGCAAAAAAGATCCGCAGAAAACTTGGGGACGATGACAAAGCAGGGTCTGCTCTGATCTGGTGCCACGGTGACCCCCTAAGAGACCAGCTGTGACCGGGCAGAGGAAGGCACTCGTCCCACATACACACACCCCCACCCCTCCTGGGCATTCTGTAATAGAGGCACTTGTGGTTTTTTTTGTTTTTGCAAGTAAAAATAGCCACTCAAACCCGGGCCAGCATGGCTCAGTGGTTGAGCATCAACCTAGGAACCAGGAGGTCACAGTTAAATTCCCGGTCAGGGCACAGGCCGGGGTTGGGGGCTCCATCCCCAGTGGGGGGCGTGCAGAAGGCAGCCGGTCCATGATTCTCATCAAATGTTTCTCTCCGTCCCTCCCTTTATATAATCAATAATGATATATTTAAAAATAATAGTCAGTTATCCCAAACTAAAGACTCTGTAAACACGGCTGACGGTATAGGAAGCAGGAAATCAAGGTCCCACACGAAAAGTCTGTGAGCTCCATCCCTGGTCCGGGTGCTCCCTGGAGGCAACAGGTGAACCCCTCACCTGGGAGGGAAGCATGAAGCTACCAGCGCAATCCCAAGGTCAGCCACCAGGTGGCGGTGTGGGCCTTCGCAGGTCACGGAGACCGCAGGTGCCCCGGGGGTTGAGGGTCAGAGGCCACAGGTGCCCCGGGGGGTGTCCGTGTGAGACCCACAGGACCTCACAGGCGCGGACGGCTGGAGGGACAGCTGGACGGGCCGTGGCTGGTGCCGGCGGAGGAAACAAGTCGATTTTCCGTGGTCCATGGAGTTCGCTTCTAGAACCCACTTGGCAGGGAGTCTGAGGGTCCAGAGGGGGGCCCGGAGCTGGGGTGCTGCCCCCTCCCTCGCCCCAGGGACACCCCCATGGCTGAGGGGTCACCGTGCCCACAGGGCGGGCTGCAGGGACATATACAAAGGGGGCCTGGACGCAGAACTGAATGAGGTCACATATATTAATAGCCTATTTACATTTGTTCTTTTTTTACAAACTGAAAAAGAAACCTTCTTACACTTCTGCATAATAAGGCGAAAAGCCAGGTGGTACATTAATATTCTTTTAATATAATATCTGTAACTTCGGTTCCAAGTGCCGAGGGCGGGCGGGGCTCAGCCTGAGTGGGGGCCTCACAGTGTTGTTGGACAAAATGACCGTTTTTTCTCCATAAATAAGACGAAAAAAACAAAACAAACACCAAAACCCAAACCCCGGGGCTCTGGGAAAGGATCTGAGGCTGTTAAACTGCAAATCGAAACTAAAAGTTAAAAAGCAAAACTTTTGTTTCCTTTTAAACGTCTAAAGAGCACAAAATTGAAAAAAATACAAATCTATTATAAACGCTCTCACCTGTGGGAAAAAATGTACAAACTTGGATTTTCTCCCAAGAGCCTGGTCTGGGCCCAGAGGCTGTGGCTCCCCGGGCCGCGGGAGGGCGCCCGGCGAGGCCTGTGCTTAGTCCGGGCCGGCGGCCGGCGGGCGGGCGGGGTCCGCGCCAGGCGGCCCGCAGCTACCGCGCCTCCACCTCCGGGGGGTTCCGGGACGGAGAGAAGTCGGGCGCCTCGGGAGCCCCGAGAGGCGTAGTCCTGCTCCGGGGGGGCCCGGGGGACGCGGGGGCCCCGCCCGCGGCCACCAGCGGAGGCGGCGCGCCCAGGGCGGCGGCGGCCGGCGGGGTCCGCGCCAGGAGTCCGTTGTGCAGCGCGGGCCCGAGGCGGGCGAAGTGCGGGGCGCCCGGGGGCGCGGGGGGCGCGGGGCCGGGCAGGTGCGGGGCGCCCGGGTGCAGGGGGCCGGGCAGGGGCGGGGGCGCCGCCCGCAGGCGCTCGGGGCTGAAGCCGCGCGGCTCGCGGTCGCGGTAGAGGCGCTCGGGAGGCTCGGGGGCGGCGGGCGGGGTGCGCCGGGGCAGCTCCGGGCCGCGGAAGGGGTAGGCGTCGCGCAGCGGCTCCCACGCGAAGCCCAGGCGCAGGTGGTGCGGGCCCGGGGCCTCGCCGTCCTCCCCGCGCTCCTCCTTCACCTTCACGTCGCCCTGGGGCGGCCGCGCGGGGCCCAGGGGGCCGGCCGGGCGCAGGCGGTCGCCGGGGGCCCCCTTGCCGCAGGGGGACGGCGCGGCCGGGGCCTCCCTGGCGGGGGAGCGGCTCTCCTTCACCCGCGGGTCGGCCGGGCCCCGGAGCAGGAGGTCCCTGCGTGAGGACACCCCCCTCAGTCGCGGGGGTCAGGCTTCTCCCCAAAGCAAGCTGCCGCCCGCCGCCCCCTCTGCGGCGCCCGCCACGCCCCCGCACAGGTTCTGGGGGACGTGGGGAGGGGCCTGGGCGGAGGGGCCTGCGGAGCCCACAGCCCCCACCGGACCCGGGGTGCCTCTGCTGCTGCTCCTCCCGCCCAGCCAGGGGCCCCATCCGGAGGCTCAGCACCCGGGCGATGTGGGGCTCCCCGGCCCCCAGAGCCAGGCTGCCCAGAGCCCCCTCCCTGCTGCCCCTCCTCGGGACAGGCCCCCGGCTCCTGCCAGGTCCCACGAGGGTCCTCCCGGCCTCCCTCCGAGGGCCCAGCTCCCGCCCCGGACGGGAGCCCCCAGGCCACTCACCGCTCCCTGGCCTCCCGGCCCTTGTCCGGCTCTCGGTCGTGGTTGGTCAGGGCTGAGACCCGCTCTGTGCCCACGGGCTTGGGCCAGGGGGGCGGCGTGGGGAAGGACGGGGGCGCCCGGTGCAGCCGGCTCCAGGCCTCCTGGGGGCTGGGCAGCCCGTGCAGAGCGGAGCCCTCCTTGGGGGCAAAGAGGCTGCTGCCTGCAGTTGGGGCGGGGGAGGGGGCATGAGGCCGAGGTGTGCCCCAGGGGGTTGAGACCACGCTGGGAAGCCGGGGGGGGGGGGGGGGGGGGGCGGCGGACGAACGGACGGACATGCACGGACAGGTGACTCACTCAGTGCGTGGCTGCCCAGGCCTCCGAAGGCGGCGCTGCCCAGGCTGCCCAGGCCCCCGAAGGTGCTCGGCCTGCTGAAGGGGTCTGGGGGCGGCGGGCGGGGCTCAGGGCCTGCGTGGCTCCGGCCGGGCGCCCTCCCCTGTGGCCCTGGGACCCGGCAGGTGCCGGCTGTGCAGTGGGAGGGGCCCGGGTTCTAGGGTCACCCCCCCACACCCACCCCTCCCTCCCACCCGAGGTTCCCGGCACCCACCTGCCAGGTGAGCCGGGGGCAGGAAGCTGCCGGGGTGGGCTGAGGGGCCGAAGTGGCTGGCGGCGTGGGCGGCACCTGGGGGCAGGGTGGAGCTGGCGGCACCTGCGGCCGTTCCGGTTTCTCTAGGAGCCCCCCCTGCAGGGGCCAGGAGGACCCCAGGGGCCAGGAGGGGAGCACCCGGAGCAGCGCCCGTGACCGCGACCCCGACAGAAGCTGGCGGACGCCGGGCTCGGCGGGTTTGGTGCTGGGCCTGAGGCCCGGCCGCCCTGAACTGACCCTGAGACGCCGGGCGGGCGCACGCCCTTCACTCTGGCGTTCCTATGAGGACGGTGAGGGGCCCATCTTGGGCTCCTGAGGCGCCCCACCCCACCCCACAGGCCTCGGCTGCAGTGAAACGCACATCCAAGTGACCCACAAGCAGAGTCAACCAGAGCAGAAGCCAGCACCCAGGGCTGCTGGGATGGGTGTGCGATGGGGCGGCTGGGGAAGGGGGGAGGCAGCCGGGAAAGGAGGCAGCGAGGAAGGCCCTGGTGGACTGGGACGAGATGGCACTGACCCCGCAGGGCGATGCCCGCGGGCGGGTGGGCACCAGAGGCCGGGGGGGGGGGGGCACAGGTCCCTCTGGCGCGATGGCGGGAGGAGTAGCAGCCCCCCCCCCGCCCGCCCCGCCCGCCCCGGCGGCCTTACCTGAGCTGGAGAAGAGGGGCGGGGCCCGCTCGTGCGGGTAGTGGACCCCGGGGAGCAGGCCCGGGGCGGGGGGCCTGCTGAGCACGTCCAGCTTGGCGCCCGCCTCCAGCTTGTGGGGGTCCAGCTGCATCTGGGGGTCAGAGGTGCAGGTGCTGCCTCGTCCCTCCCAGGAGCCCCCGGGCCCTCCCAGGAGCCCCTGCACTCAGCCTCCTCTCTGGTCGTGGCGGAAGCTCAGGTGCCGCCAGGGAGGTGGGGCACAGGGTCGAAGGCCGTGGGAGGACTGGGGCATTGTGGGACGCACAGGTGCGTGTCCCCGCCCACCGGTCCCGGCTTGGCCCGCCCGCCCGGGGGGCTCACCTTCAGCCGCTGCTGGTGGTGGTAGGTCTGCCAGGCGATCTGCACGTGCACCGCGCACCACTTCCCCGGCTTCTGCGGAGGGGGGCGCTCAGCGGGCTCCTCACCCCGCACCCCTGGTCCTGGTGTCCAGGGCGCCCAGGGCGTCCAGGGCCTCCCAGCAGGTGCCCAGAGTCCGCCCTCACCCAGGAGACCGCCCACACCCGCCCTCACTCACCCTGACCGCGGTCCGGTACGGCTCCGGCACCTGTGGCCGCAAGGAGCAAGCGTTAGGCTCAGCCGCAGCCCAGCCCCGGGGAGGGGGTGCTCCGGGGAGGGGGTGCTCCGAGGAGGGGGGTTCTCCGGGGAGGGGGTACTCCGGGGAGGGGGTGCCCCGGGGAGGGGGTGCTCCGGGGAGGGGGTGCTCCGGGGAGGGGGTGCTCCGAGGAGGGGGGTGCTCCGGGGAGGGGGTGCTCCGGGGAGGGGGGTGCTCCGGGGAGGGGGTGCTCCGAGGAGGGGGGTTCTCCGGGAAGGGGGTGCTCCGGGGAGGGGGGTGCTCCGAGGAGGGGGGTGCTCCGGGGAGGGGGTGCTCCGGGGAGGGGTGTTCTCCGGGGAGGGGGTGCTCCGGGGAGGGGGTGCTCCGGGGAGGGGTGTTCTCCGGGGAGGGGGTGCTCCGGGGAAGGGGGTTCTCCGGGGAGGGGGGTGCTCCAGGGAGGGGTGTTCTCCGGGGAGGGGTGTTCTCCGGGGAGGGGGGTGCTCCGGGGAGGGGGTGCTCCGGGGAGGGGTGTTCTCCGGGGAAGGGGGTGCTCCGGGGAGGGGGTGCTCCGGGGAGGGGGGGTTCTCTGGGGAGGGGGGTTCTCCGGGGAGGGGGTGCTCCGGGGAGGGGGTGCTCCGGGGAGGGGGTGCTCCGGGGAGGGGGGGTGCTCCGGGGAGGGGGGTTCTCCGGGGAGGAGGTGCTCCGGGGAGGGGGTGCTCCGGGGAGGGGGTGCTCCGGGGAGGGGGATGGCCCGGGGAGGGGGATGGCCCGGGGAGGGGTCGCCCCGAAGGGGGAGAGGGAGGGGGATGGCCCGGGGAGGGGTTTGCTCCCGGGAGGGCGGGGAGGGGGTCGCCCCGGGGAGGGGGGCTGCAGGGCCAGCTGCACCTACCCCGGGGCCCTTGGGCAGCAGGGTGTGCACAGCGCTGGTCCGGCCCGTTACCTCGATGGGGTTTGAAGTCTGAGGGGAGAGGACAGGATGAGGCCTGGAGCCCCAGGCCCAACACATGGCCCCGGGGGCTGGCTCTGCCCCTGCCCCGGGCCGGGCGGGGGCGGATGGGCCGCAGGGAAGGGGAGTAGAGGGAGCGATACCACCCCCCCCAGCACCGCCGCAAGCTGCTGCCGACTGGGGTGCAGGGCGTGGCCTCGAGTGAGTGCCGGGAGGTGTGTGTGTCCGCTGCCACTCCTGCCCCTGGCACCCCCGGCCTCCCCAGCCCAGGCGGCCCCCAGGAGCAGCCGTACCTTGGGCTGAAAAGCGCCCTGCAGGGACCCGAAGGGGCCTGGGTGTGGGAGCAGGGAGGGCAGTCCCGGGATGGAGGGCGGGAAGGACGGGAAAAACTGCAAGAGAGAAAGGGGGGTCCAGGCCCCAGCTGAGCACCGGTCCTGGGGACCCGGCCCAGCCTCGGACCCCGCAGACCCCCCCACATTAGGACACGGAAGAGACCTGCTCAGAAGCACCGGCGCCCCCGCCCGCAGCCCAGCCTGGCCGGCCGGCAGCACTCACGCTGGAATGTCGCAGGTAGGGGCTGTCCAGCGCGGGCGGGTACTTGTCAAACTAGAGGGGAGAGAGGGGAGGTGAGGCCGGCCCTGCACAGGGAGGCCCTCCAGGCCCGCTCCCCGCACCCGCAGGCCCTGAGCGGCCTGGGTGCCCATCGGCCTCCTGGGCCGGGCTGCAGCCGGCGGACGGGGCTCCCCTGTGGCTGCCGGGACGGGAGGCGGCGCTGTGCGTGGGGCATAGAGCCCGGGCAGGGGGCGGGGCGGGGGGCAGCTGGGGCAGAGCCCGGGGCACGGGTGGGCTGGCTGCGTGGCCTCCCCGGACAGAGCAGCCGGGTCAGGGGCCACTCGTCCTGTCGGGGCCGCAGACCCGCGGAGCCTTCCGGGGCCCGTCCCGCGTGTGGACGGGGACTAGGGCCCGAGCAGGAGGGAGGAGCCCGGCGCACGGTGAGTGCTCGGCCGCCAGCTGGGCCTACGCACCGGCGGGGGTGCGGGCGGCGGCGGGGGCGGCCCCGCGGGGAAGGGGGCCAGTGTGTGTTGGTGCTGGTGTGTGTGCTGGTGTGTGTGTTGGTGCTGGTGGAACTCCGCCCGCAGCAGAGCCGCCGGGCCCAGGGGGGCGCCGGGCCGCTCGGCGCTCTGGACCAGAAAGCGCGCGTCCAGCTCTTGCCTGAGCAGCTCGCGATCTAGGAGAGAAAGAGAGAGAGACAGAGCGGGTCGGCCGCCGGCGGGCGAGGCGGGTAGTCACCTGGCACTCCCGGCTTCGGCAGGCCCCGCCGTGGTGGCCGCTCGCTAGGTGCGGGCCCCAGGGTGGCGGTAAGAGAGGGGCCTGTGACCAAGTACCAATCAGAATCCCCGCATGAGGCTGGCAATACATGATTGGCGGGCTGAATGAGATCAACAGGCTGGCATCTAAAGGCAAGAGAGAAGACCGTGAGCCGGGGCCACGGCGCGGAGCTGGGGCGGCCGCCCAGCCCGACCTGCCCCCCGGGGCGCCCGCCGGCCGCCGGCTCCGCTGTTTACAAAGACGGACCGGAGGCCCGGGGCGGGGGGGACACACGGTGACCGAGACCGACCCCCAGGGCACCTGCTCATCTCTGAGCCCCCGGCTGCACCCGAGGGCCTGCCCCAATAGGGACGGAGCGGTCCGTCCCCGAACTCCACCCCCGATGCCTGGCCAGCGGGCAGGGGCTCCGATGGAGCAGGCCGCGTCCGGCCTGTGTGCACAGAGGCCTGGCAGGGGACCCGGGAAGGCGCCTTCTGGGCGGCACCGGGCCCGGCGGGGAGAGGCCGTCCTGGGGGCCGCACCCTCCCCCAGCCCGTCCTGCCACCGGCCAGGAGTGAGCACCGCAGGGCGGGGCCCGGACCTACCGGCGGGGTGTCCCGGGAGGACCAGGCTGTTGGCCGGCAGCCCCGGGGGCGGGGGCAGCGTGGCGGGGGCGGCGAACATGGCCGCGTGGTGCTGGTGCTGGGCCTGGGAGCGGGGCGCCAGGTGTGAGGTAGACAGGTGCGCGCCCGGCCCGAGCGGCGACAGGGAGGCGTGCTTCGTGAGCCCCAGGCCGGGGCCACTGCCGCCGCCGCTGCTCCTGCTGGGGGGCGGGCTCAGCGTCAGCGACGGAGGGCGCTCCGGCCAGCCCCCCCCCCCCGCCGCGGTCCGTCCCCCCCTGCCGCGGTCCGTCCCCCCCTGCCGCGGTCCGTCCCCTCCTGCCGCGGTCCGTCCCCCCCTGCCGCGGTCCGTCCCCCCCTGCCGCGGTCCGTCCCCCCCTGCCTCGGTCCGTCCCCCCCTGCCGCGGTCCGTCCCCCCCTGCCGCGGTCCGTCCCCCCTGCCAGCGTCCAGGGTCTGTGCCCGCCCGGCCCCCCCCCCCCGGCTGTGCCCGCCCCCACGGGCCGGCCGGGGCCTACCTGAGGCCCAGCAGGCTGCTGTGCACAGCCTGGCCGTGGCCGTGGCCGTGGCCGTGGCCGTGGCAGTGGCCGTGGAAGGCGCCCAGGGGGAGAGGCACGTGTGTCGGGAGCGGAGCCCGGGGCTGCGGGGGCGCAGGCGGCAGCGGCGGGGTGAGGCGGGGCAGGGCGGGCGCCTCCTTCTTGATGGGCGGGCTGGCGGGGGCGCGAGGCCGGGGGCCGGAGGGGGGCGCGGGGCTGCGCGGGGAGGGCAGGAACGGCGGCTCGGTGCTCAGCTCGCGGCTGCGCTCCAGGCCCGAGACCTTGGGCGCCAGCCCGGCCGTGGCCTCCGCCGTCTCGCCTCGCGTGGGGCCTGTGGAGAGAGGGCCCCGCGTTTAGTGGGCCCACAGCCTGCAGGTCACAGCCCCCACCCCACCCCCCTTCTGGGCCAGCGGAGGGGCGGCACAGGCCTCGCAGCAACCCCAGCTCGGGGTGCGGGGACCCCATTGTACAGCCGCCCCGCGACTCCGTAATCCTGGCTCTGGGTTCAAGTGGTCACCACTGCACGTCCGTCCCACAGGCCTGCTCCCATCGAGGGCCTCCCGGCAGAGGGCCCAACGGGAACACGGTGCCTGTCATCCACGCAGGGCCGCGGGCTCGGGGCAGGAGAGCCGCGGGGAGTCCTCGGTGCCAGCCCACCACGGGGCGGGACCGTCGGCAGCTGGTCGGTGCCCAGGCCGGGCCACTCGGCTGATGGGACCACGTTCCCTGCTCCCCGTCTTTCCTGGCGCCTTTCTTGGGGGACACAGCCCCTCCCACAGGGCCCGGCAGGAGCACCCGGTCCCCCACAGGCGGGAGCCCGGCCTGGGGTACCCTC
Organism: Pipistrellus hanaki; assembly: GCF_964339955.1. Classification (NCBI taxonomy): domain Eukaryota; kingdom Metazoa; phylum Chordata; class Mammalia; order Chiroptera; family Vespertilionidae; genus Pipistrellus; species Pipistrellus hanaki. The sequence goes on from NC_140521.1 coordinate 237,653, forward strand.
ACCTTTCTCGGCCGCCGGGGCGAAGAGCTTCTCGGAGCCCACAGACGCCTGGAGGAGAGAGGAGGGTCAGAGCGAGAGGGTGAAGGCCTGGGCCGGCCCGGGCGCCAGGATCCGGTCTGGGCGGGTCTCTGAGCCCCGGCCCCCACGGGGGAGGGGGATGCACAGGACGCTGGGACTGGGAGCCCAGGCTCCAGGGGCCTGGTGGTGGGTGACGGAGCAGAGGCCACGGAGCCCCCCACCCGCAGCCAAGACGGCAGGACACGGCCCGCCATGGCCCAGACCTCCCTGCACCGCACGCCACAGGCCCGGGACCACGGCACAGGTCCCCTCGCCATCTCCCCCCGGGGGGCGGCCACGCAGGGCGGTCGGGTGGGACGGCCCTCGATGTCTGGCGGGAGCCCCCCAGACTGTCAACACCTCCCTGGAGAGGTTCCCGTGCGGAGTGGCCTCCCCGCGACCAGACCCCACGTCTCCCCCACGTCTCCCGGCCCTCCCTCTGCTGGTCTGCAGGTGCACAGCAGCCAGGGGAGGGCGGGGGGGGGGGGGGCGCCCGCCAGCCCCCGGGATGTGGTCCTGGCCGAGGCTCTCTCCCAGCCCCACACTCCCAGCCCCGGCAGGGCCACGGCCCGCTGCTGAAGTTAGTTTGCTCAGGAAGCCGGGGCCCCGGTCCGCTGGGGCCCTGGGCGGGGACAGGCGGGCTCCTCCAGAGGCCCCCCCGCCCGTGTGGAGGTGGCGGCCCCTCCCAGCGTGTGTGCAGAGGCCGCCCGCACCCGGGTCCTGGGTCCTGTCTGTCTGCAGGACCGGACCTGGGACAGCACCTCCTGGGGATCTGCGGAGCAGGGGCCAGTGGGGAGGGCCACTCGGGTCCATGCACAGGCGGAGGCCGCTGCCGGTCAGGGAGCACTGCCTTTCTGGGGAGAGGTCCCTGCGGCCGCCCCGCTTTGTCTGGGGGACTCGCCGGATGGCTGGGCGGCATCGGAGGGAACCCGCACCCCAGACAAAGGACTCCGCCAGGCAGGGCCGGGCTGGGCAGGGCAGGGCAGGGCCGGGCATGGCTGCAGCCGCGATGTGGCCAGCCTGCTCCGGGCGCAGACAAAGGCGCGCCCCCACTTGGCCAGGCCCCCTCCGCCGCCGGCCCCCAGCGGACTGCATCCTGCGCCCAGCGCGCCCGGCTCCGGAGCCGGGACGCAGCCCAGGGGGGTGGGGTGGGGGGCTCCTGCCTCTGCTGCTCTGGGTTCTTCCCGGAGCCACCGCCGCGAACTCACTCCGCAGCGACCGCAGCGAGTCCTCGGCCGGAGCAGGAGCCGGGGGCACGATGTCCCCCCCGAACTCCGCCTGTCGGGGCCCCTCCCGCCCGCCTGGCCGGCCGAGGCCGCGGGCTGGGGTGCTCTGGATGCTGGGGCCCGGCCGGCGGGCGCTGCGAGGGCACCGCGGGTGGGCAGGGAGAGCCGGCGGGCGGGGCGGAGGCGGGGCGCGGGCAGGCCCGGCTAATCCAGCCCCGAGGCGCGGATCTGCCCAGGGGGCTGCGCTGGGTCCCCAGCCCACCGCCGCTACCGGGTCAGGGCACGCAGCGCGGCGAGTATGGATGGGGAAACAGTCAGGGAGCAGTGAGGTCCGTGGCTGGGGCTGGAAGGATGCCAGCTCTGCCCCCTGCGCCTGGTTTCACCGTCTCCCTCGCGGGGACGTGAGGGGGAGACCCAGCAGGCAGACACCCGGGCCCTGGCAGGCAGAGGCCGGCCAGACCCGGCTCCAGAGCAGCGGGCAGGGCCGGCCCCTGTGTGTGTGGGGGGGGGAGTGTGGGACGAGGGCCCACCTCTCAGTGGCTGTGGACAGAGGCAGGGATGGGAAAGGGGTGCTGGCCGGGCCCTTGGGCAGACAGCAGGCAGCCAGCCCCGGCCAGCTGGCCACCCAATGAGCCCGCACCACGTTCACCCCGTATTTCCCCAATAAAACGGCAGTTAGACACGAACCACCGCATGGCAGGCGAGCGGGCCCTCTGACTGTGCAGGCTGCTCCCCCGGGAGGGGGGTGGGAGGGCGAGGGGGAGAGAGCGGGGGCAGCACTGACGGGACAGCGGGGGTCACGGGGGGGGCTGGTGAGTCAGGAGGGCGGGCGGGCCTGCCCAGGGGAGGCATGCCACCCCCCAGGGCAGCTGCGGGCAGAGGGGAGCCTCAGACCCGGCAGGCTTGGGACAAGCGAACTGGCCAGAGCAGAGCCCAGCCTTCCTGCTGCCCCTCCAGAGGCCCTGGGGGCTGCCCGCCTGACCTGTCCCCAGGCCCAGCACCTGCCGAGTCTGAGACAGACCAGGGCACAGCGCAGCTCCCCACTCTCGCCCACCTGGCCCGCACGCTCAGCTGCCCACTCCTGGCCTGGCCCCCCAGCAGCCACGGGGCTTCTGACCGCTGGTTCCGGCCTCGGTGCGCCCGGGAACCGGACACGCCAGCTGTCCAGCTCGGTGGGCACGAGGGCCGGGAGGTGCCCTGTGGGTGCCAAGCAGCAGCTCGAGGCCAGGCACCGCCGCTGCCCGCCCACGCCCACGACTACGCAGTCATGCCCTGGAAGTGCCCGGAGACACTTGCCTTCCTGCCTGCACCCCAACCCCAGGCCGGGACCCGGGCCCGTGACGGCCTTCCCGGGCCGGAGCCACAGGAAGGAAGCGGGGTGCCCAGAGGGCAAAGCGGGGGTGCCCAGGTCAAAAGGCCCTTCTCTCTTGGGGCGGGGGTCCCCCCAGGTCAGCCTGGTTGCAGTGGGGAGGGGGGCACCAGTTCCAGGTCCCAGGCCAGTGTCCACGGGGCCTGCTGGGTGGGCGTGAGGGGTTACTCGCTGCCAGAGACCAAGCTGGGGAGAGGGGGCGGGAACGCAGGCCTCTGGCCACACAGCTGCTCACCACCCCCCACTCAGGCCAACAGCACCCGTGGAGGGCGCCGAGGGCGGGACCACGGCCGCTTCGGGCTCCTGCGGCAGGAGGGTGCTGAGGGCGGGACCACGGCTCTCGGCCGCCGCCCGTGGCTGTCACTGGGCCCGGGCAGCCTCTCACACCCGCAGGGGCCTGTCCACAGAGCACAGGGAGACCGCCCTGGCCCCCGGAGGCCTCACTGCCGGCCGCTCCTCCGTGGGACCGGGCGCCCCCGACCCACTGAGACAGGCCTTCCTGCCGGCCTCCAGGGCCACGGGGTCGAGTCGGCTGGGGGCGCAGGCTTACCTTGTCGTCCCCGTCGCTCTCGCTGTCACACTGCGGGGAGAGAGGGGAGTTAGTGCCACGAGCCCACACGTGGCAGCGGGTCCCGGGCGGCCACGGGGGGCAGAGCGGGGGGGGGGGGACGAGGAGGCTCCGCAGGCCCCCCCACTCGGAGCCTCAGCCTGTGGTGTGGGGGGTCCCAGGCCAGTGGGCCCAGCCGAGCTCTGAAGGAGGCGAGGAGGGGAGACCCCTGGGGAAGAGGAGGGGTCGGCACAGGCCTGGCCAGAGGCCCCAGCAGGGAGGGGCCGGGGGGCCGAGTGGACGCTGCCCCACGTTATCAGTGCCGCTGGTTACGGCGAGACCGTGACAAGCACACAAACCTGTCCTCCTCGACAGTCAGGAGAGCTTCAGAGAGAGACTGTTCTAGAAGCCGCAGCCCCTCCCCCCAAGGACACAGAGAGGGAAAGCTCTTCCCAGAACTGCGATTGGACGCACACCCTCCGCCCTGCTCCGCGGCTGACACCTCCCCGCCCCGCGCTCCGCGCCGGCCCCTGGCCCAGGCCCGGCGCTGTGCTGGCACGGGTCCTGTGAGCAGGGTGGGAGGGCTGGGGCACAGCGGGGCGGCAGGGGGAGCACGGAGAGGGGCTGGGAGGGGGGCGGGACACGGCTGTTCTGGAGCAGGAGGGCGAGTAGGGGTGATGGCACCTCATGACAGTCCTGGCCAGGGAGAGGGGTGGGGACCTGGGGTCCTGGCCTGTGGGGCGTCAGGAACCCCTGACCATGCAGCCGCTGGTGGAGCTGCCAGAAACCCCCCCCCAATGCGGCCTCTTAGACCCCTGATCCCCGGCTCTGAGACCCCCCGATGCAGCCTCTGAGACCCCCCGATCCGCGGCTCTGAGGCCTGGAGGGGAAGCGCACGCACGCCCATCAAGCGGTCCGGGTCGGGCCTCTGCGCTCACGCCCGTCACTGGCCAGAACCCCCGGCCCGCTCCGGCCTCCCCCCAGCCCGGACGACCTTGGTGTCACCGTGAACCCAAGGACCCGGCGTCACAGTGCGGGAGGGTGCCCTCCGGCGAGCACGCACACACACACACACACACACACACACACAGACCCTATAATTAACCACAGCACACACCCGTCAGCCAGCGCGGCTGCAGGCACTCACGTCATTAAGTCCTACAGGATTAATGTTCAATGCGGTGGAGTGGGAAGTGAGCGAGGCCATTAATCAGGGCAGGAGGGAGAGATCTGGTCTCCAGACCTGCCTGCAAGGGGTGACCTTCGGGGTCCGGCTGGGCTGGGCGACCCTGGGGAGAGACCCTCCCCTGTGGGTGGGGTCCATGGAGGAAGGGCAGGCCCCAGGGGGTGTGGGCCCTGGGGGGATGCCGGCTGATTCTGTGCGGCCCAGGGCCCCACTGTGACTGGGACACAACACACGTGCATGCAGTCCCAGTGTGTGACGGGCAGGGTCCGGGGCCCCTGCCGCTCCTCCGTGCCCGCTGCTCTGACCCGGAGCCCCTCCTCCGTGCCCACTGCTCTGACCCGCTAGCCCCTCCTCCGTGCCCGCTGCTCTGACCCGGAGCCCCTCCTCCGTGCCCACTGCTCTGACCCGCTAGCCCCTCCTCCGTGCCCGCTGCTCTGACCCGCAGCCCCTCCTGTCCCCGGCCTCCCCCGCAGCTGCCGGGAGCGATGTCCGGGTTTCCTCGGCCCGAAGCCAGGGTGGCTGATGGGCCCGTGTCACCGAGTGAATGAAACACGGCGCCCGGCGCCCGCGCTGACCTGTGGCGGGGCCGGCTGTCAATCCGTTCTCGTGCTGTCAGACCCCAGCGCTAACTGCCTATGAATTATTCCTCGCCACAGGAAGCCTTCACAGGAGCTGGCATTAACCACCCCCGCCCGCGGCCGCCTGCCCTCCGGGGGCTCCTGTGCAGGCGCTGGGCCTCCGGGCCGTGGCTTGTCCGGAGCAGCCAGGTCTTGCTCCAGGGACAGGCCGCGGCTCAGGCACTTGGGGCGGCACGGGGTCTAAAGCTGGTAGGGCCACACTCAGTGGGATGCCCACGCGGGCACCCTCCCACCCAGGGCCTTGGCCTCTGGGCGCCCTGAGCGGCCCCACAGGTGTGGGAGAATCGCCCGGAGCTGAACACGGGAAGCAGCGAGACGCAGGACACACAGCCATGCGTAGGCGGAATCTCCGTGTGTGTCCGGGTGGCCGGAGGAAGGGCCATGCAGGCTCGGGGCAGGGGCGGTGTGTGTGTGTGTGTGTGTGTGTGTGTGTGTGTGTGAGCGCGTGTGTATGTGCGTGTGCGTGTGCGTGTCTGGGTGGCTTCTCCTGAAGACCTCGAAAAGTGAATGAGCTCAAACCTGCAGCCCCCCAGCCGCCTGACCCCACCCGCCCGGGGGGAGCGGGGGCGGGGAGGGGCAGTGGGGGCGGGGGCACCCCCGGGCCTCCCTGTCCCGGGCCTGCTCCCTAGGTGTGGGGCTTTTACAGACGGTGGAATTTCTCACAAACGCGTATCATCCTGCCCCTCGCTCAGCCCTCGCCCGGCCGAGCAGGAGGAGCCAGGGCACCGCACCTGCTCCACCGGGACAGCCGCTGAGCCCTGCCCTGGCCCCCCACACCCGGCACCCGCCTGCTGGCTGGTCTCGTCTAAGCCCGGAGCAGGGTGCCTGCTTTTCGTCTGCTCCGCCTGGGGGGGCACAGAGGTTCCCGCCCAGACCTCCTTCAGGGACCGCCTCCCCTACACTCTGGTTTTATTCACCATCTCCTTTTTTTCCTTTTTTTGTTAATCCTCACCCAAGGATATTTTTTCCATTGGCTTTCAGAGAGAGAGGGAGAGACAGAGAAGCATGGATGTGAGAGACATATCAACTGGTTGCCTCCTGCATGCACCCTGACCAGGGCTGGGGTTCAAACCTGCAACCCACAGGTACATGCCCTTGACCAGGAATTGAACCCTAGACCCTTTGGTGCAAGAGCCGGCATTTTAACCCCTGGCCAGGTTACCACTTTCTCCTTTAGGCCCTGAACCGTGCCTCCCCGATCCCCCCCCCCTCGCAAGGGCCTGATGTTTGGCTCCTTCCCAGCACCGGCCGGTGCCGGGGACACGGCGGGAGGAGGAGGGAGGTGCATCTCTGTTTCACACACGACGGCAGGCTGACAGCCAGACTGACCCAACGGAAGGAGCCCCAAGGAGCTGATGCAGCTAGCACACGGGGGCAGGGCAGGTGCTGGGATGGAGGGGCCACAGGTCTGGGGGGTGCAGGGTGGATGGGCCCGGCCTCCTCCCGAGGGGGACAAGGTTCTGGGAGATGGTCCTGGAAGGGCCTCAGGGACTAAGAGGGCAGGAGCTCAGCCCCAGCAGCGCCCTCCCTCCCGATGGCGGTGCCTCCTGTCACCCAGAGGCTCGAGGGTCGTCACTGGTGACAATGTCCACCTGGAGGCTGTGAGCTGCCCGGCTGGGTCACCACGGGTCAGAGGTCACCACACCCCAGGCATCAGGCCTGCTGCCCTGTCCCCCACCCCCACTCTGGTCCTCCTGTGTAGACTAGGGACGGGGGGAGGGGGGACACACAAGGTGCCTGAAGGGGGCGGGGGGCCCATGCTGCTCGGCCTTCGCAGCCTCTGGACCCCGTTTCTGTTTCTCAGGGAAGCCCCAGGCCCCTGGGTCTGCAGAGACAGATCCCGTGTCCTCCATCAGCCGGGTGAGGAGCTCTGACTAGCACACAGCTGAGCAGCGCCTGAGGGCTGCGGGGCTGCGGCGTTGGGGACGGGGCTGCTGCGGACGCCCAGGAGCCGGGGGTTTGCTGGGAATCTGGGCAAATGAGGCCCCCGAGTCTCGTCTACAGCCAGGTCAGTGGGCAAGTGCCCAGCGTGGCCTAGAGCGGGACGCTGCGGGCAAGGGAGGACAGCCACACGTGCACAGGCAACACGGCACACGCGTCGCAGAGACACACAGACACGGGACACGTCTGCGGAACGAAGTCACACACGCAGGTGCACCCACACCACACACAGACACTGACATGCAGGTACATGTGGGGCATGCACACACACATGCATGCGCATCCGCTACACCCACAGACACACATGCAGACGAACAGGCATGAGGGGCCCAGAACACGCAGATGGCCCAGAGACAAATAAAACCTCTAGGTGCAGGCAGACACGGCCATACCAGGGCCACAGGAAGATGTGCATGTGATAAACACGTAAACGTGAGCACACGACATACCAGCCATGTGTGTTCTCTCTCTTGCACGCCCACACACGCACGCACGCGCACACACACACACACACGCACACACACACACAGGGCCCAGCCTGAGCGCACGCTGCAGCCGAAAGGCTCCCTGTGGCGGGCTGGGTGCTGAGCAGGTCACCTGGGCCGGCTTCCAGCCGTGGGAAGTGGCCTCACCTGCTTCCACTTCACAGGGCCAGGCAGGGCGTGTGGGACACACCTGCCCCCAGGGCCTAACGCACCCCCCACGCCCTGGCCTCAGAAGGGCGGCCACGTCCCTGCCACCACTGTGGCTCCCCCAGTGGCCGTGGGAGTGAAGCACAAGCAGCTGGCCGAGAATCACGGTTCTTCTGGGAGACCGCGGCACCAGAGCGCCTGGGAGACAGGGGCCCGGGGTCTCGGACGTGGCAAGAGGCTCCTCGAGGACCCACGGACCCGGGCACGCCCGCCCGCCTGCTGCTGGGCACCCTGGCCCCCATCTCCTGGTCACCGCCCGGCTCTCCCATCTGGCTGGCATCACACTGGGGCACGCCGCCTCCCGCCCGATCCGCCTGCCTGTGCTGCTGGGGCCCCGCACAGCTCCCAGGCGGCTGCAGAGTGGGGAGCCCGTGGTCCTTCCCGGGACACTATGGCGGGGGGGAGGGGGGGGGTGCTGGGCTAATGGGTCAGCCACACCCATAAAAGCCGCCCTGCAGCTCTGACTCGGTAAGTCAGGGTGGCAGGCCACCACCGGCCGCACCTGGCACCTGGCACTCATCTGGCACCTGGCGCCTGGCACCGGGCCCGCTGACGCTTCAGGGAAACCGGATAATGTGTGTGTGTGTGTGGGGGGGGAGGCTGTTCTCCAAGGACAGGATTGGGGGCAGGGAGGGGAGCCCTGCACAGCCGCCCACAGGCCAAGCAAGTTACTGCGGAGCGGGGGTGAGGGGGGCGTTGTCACTGGGGAGCGGCTGCTCCATGCCCAGGACCCCCAAGTCCAAGTGCCACCCGGCAGGACCTTCTCCCTTGGAATCTCCAGCTCCATGCACACCCCCTCCAGGCCAGCTCTGCCAGCAGGACGCCCTGGGGTCCGCCCGGGCAGGGAGCAGATGGGGCTCCGGAGGGACAGGACATGCAGGAGAGGGACAGGGGAGGGACAGGGGAGGGACAGACGGAGGGGGTGGGGGTGGGGGGACTTACGGAATAGCCTCTGCCCGACACGGCCTGCGCTGAGCTCTGCGGAAGGAAGAGGACACGTAACCAGGGAAACCAAGCTCGCAGCCCGCCACCACCGCCCTCTGAGGCCACCCCAGGGCCCGTCTGAACAGCCAGGGAACCCCGTCACAGGCCGTAGATGTCGGACCCTGAGACAGGCCCAGAGGCCACACCCCGGGCCCCGGCGGGAACCGTGGGCTCGGGGTCCGGACGAGGACACAGCTGAGCTCACGGACCCAGGACCCACTCGGACCTTCGCCCGGACCTGGGCGTGGCCCAGCCATCACCTCACCAGAGCGGCAGAGCCCCGCGGCCTCCGCTCTGAGCCAGATGTCGCCCCGAAGAGGCCCCCACCGTGGCTCTGTGCTCACCTGGTTCTGTCCTCATGGGGCCACCCTGCCCGGGCCACGCGCCTCAGGGGACACCCCCTGCCTGCCCCTGGTCACCCCAGGTTCTCAGAAACGGGGGGAGAGGGGGCGCGGGAAGGCTTTCGGGAGGAGCTGGACGGGACCTCCGGCCTCGGAGTCAGGGTGAGGCCGTGGGAGGAAGTGGTTCAGAGGTGGGGCTCACCCCTACCTCAGGGAGGCCCCGCCCCCAGGGCTGACCCCCAAGGCACAGGCTGGCTGGACGGGGCTCAGGGGGACCCGCAGACCAGGGCCTAGAGCACACTGGGCACTGAGCCGAGCGCTCCCTTCTGCACAGGGACCCCCTCCCCAGGCAGACCCCTGCCAGGCCCTCACTCGGCTCCTGGGGTCTCTGCTGGGGAGAGTCCACTTCCTGCCTCCAGGCGACACTTAGAGCTGGAACTAGGGCGGCTGCACACAATCACCAACCTGACTCCCCTCTGGCGGGAAAGACCAAGCAGCAGTCCGGCCTCCCCAGGCTCCATTTAAATGGCAACGAGGACAGCTCAGGCCTGCAGCTGGGGGTCCAGTCTGCGCCTCCACTAGGGCCCCTTCCCCCCAGGGCCCCTCCCTGCTCCTCGCCTCTCCTCTAAGCCCTGGGACCTGAAACCCCCGTGGTGAGGGCCGCCTGGTCTGGTCTCCCCATCGCTGGCCAAATCCCGGGCCAGCCCCTCACGGGGTCCCAGGCCCCTCCCGCCTCCAGGGCCCTGAGCTCAGGGACCTCCTTCCAGGACAGCAGAGGCGTCTGGTACTCACGTCACTGAGCTGGTCCCGGGAGGCGCTGCGCCGGGAGCTGGTGGCCTCGCGGAAGCCCTCGTCCTCGCTGTGGCCGTCGCCCCCTCTGGACAGGGCAGCCTTCACCTGGGGACAGAGAGAGGGCTCAGCAAGCAGCCTGCACCCCTGCCGACCCCCCCCACCCCCGTCAGGGTCAGGCCCCAGCTCCGCCCGAGGGGGCGCCCAGGGAGGGGCGGGGAGGGGGCACGCTGCCCAGCTGTGCGGAGCCCAGACAGGAAGCAGGCGCCCAGCAGACACGAGGCTCAAGGACAAGTGTCTGCAGCTGCTCTGTCCCCCTCCCCCCCCCCCCCCCAAGTGGCTGCACCAAGCCAGGGAATGGAGCCTGCAACCCTGGCCTGTGCCTTGACCAGAACCGAACCTGACTTCCCGGTCACAGGCTGATGCTCAACCCCTGAGCGACCAGCTGGGCTCGCACTTCTGTTTTTACTTGGAAATAACTAACCTCAGGAAGCTGTGGGGACACCCCCCACATCCCGGCCCCCGACCCCCATGCCTCCCACGCCCAGGAAGCCCCGTGGCCTTGCGTCCAGCCCCGTGTCCGGCCCCGTCGCCTCCCGCCCGCCTGGCTCCCTCGTCCCCCAGCTTTGTCTGCTTCCACGTGACGCCGGCACACGCAGAGGCCACACCTCCCTCGGCGAGTCTGACGGAGGCGGTGGCGACCCTGCCAGTGCTGCCCACGCCCCGAAGGCCGGCGCAGCGGGCGGCACGCCGGGGGCAGCGGGGCCAGGGGCCCGGAGCCCAGCGCCAGCCCCAGCCGCTCCCGCGCGAGGCGGGCGAGGCAGGAACCGCCACACTCACAGGAGACTCTAAACCAACTCCTAGTCCCGCGGGAGGAGGACGCGCCCCCATCCTGCAGATGGCAAACCGAGGTGCTGGGGCCGCGTCGCCCGAGGCCACACGGCCAGCCCGTGGCACGCATGGGAACTTCCGGAAGGACTCTATCAGCCCTTCTGGCAACTGTCTTAGGACCGGGAAACCCCAAACACGGCAGGCGGGGGTGGGGGGAGCATGGAAGGGCCGATATGCACCCAGAACTCCCGTCAGCGAGGCTGGAGGCTCGGGGCTCCAGGGCGGGTGGGGGTGCTGGTGAGGAACGGGGCAGGGAGGGCCTGGAGGTGTGTGGAGGGCACGGGGGTGAGACCACAGGTGAGTAAGCCCCGGGAAGGCAGAGGAGGGCAGGCGGGGAGGGAGGTCAGGGGTGGGGGTGGCTGAGGGTGGAAGGAACCTTCCAGAACCAATGGCTCCTCAGAGGAGCCTCAGGTGGGAGATGGCACCCAGCGAGGAGGCGGAGACGGGAGGCTGCTGTGCGGGGAGCAGGGGGCAGGGGGGCGGGGGGCAGGGCTGCGGGGGAGGGGCAGGGGGCAGGGCTCTAACTGCGAAGGGCCGGAACCTCAGAGCAGCCTGGGGCCCCGAGGCCCTCCAGGGCTCAGGCGGTGCCCTCAGGCCCGGGGCAGACTTCCTGCCAGCTGCCTCGGGCAGGGCGGCTGGATGTGGACTGTCTCCCTCACAACAGCGGCTCGGTGACCCCTGGTGTCTCTGCGTTGGGTCAGGGAGGATGCCGGTGGTGTCTGGCCCAGCAGCCGCACGCCCGTCCCTTCTCCTCACACAGCGAGGGCCGGAGCAGAGGCCAGCTGGCCGGCGGTCTGGGTGCCAGGCCCAGAGGAAAACCTCCTCAGCGAGGGGGCCCCCTGGTGTTTGTCACATGAAGGGCAGGACTTGCGGGCAGCAATGGGCATTCACCTGGTGCAGAGACCACACGAGGGGACCCCAGAGCTCACAGGACAAACTCCGCCTGGGGTTCCCCAGCCTGGAGGGTGTTTCAGGGGGACCCACTTCTCGGGCCCAGGCTCATGCCTGCCCCCTGGGGGCCAAAGGGTCTCCCTAGTGGCCCCTGCACAGTAAACTCCCTCAGCGCGGCCCCCAGGGTCCTACACGGACACCCCCTTCCACCTGACAGCGCAGCCACGGAGGCCCAGACACTGCCCTGCAGACGGGGCGTGGCGCGGACACCCAGGCCCCAGCCAAGGCATCCTGGGGCAGCAGGGGCCCCCCAGACCTCCAAGGCCCCCCTAGAAGACTCATCCATCCTCACTTCCTGCATGAGGTGGCCCCCAACCATCCCTCACACCCGACCTTGAGGCAGCTCATTGGCTGGAGCCCAAGCCTCCACCCACCTCCCAGCTGTGTCCTGCGGCTCAGACACTAATTTACCTTCCAGGTCTCCTTGGCCAGTCCACAGGAGCCACTCCAGACCGCCCGCAGGCCCCATGCCCCACGCACCAGCAGAGGCCCCGAGACAGGTGTGTGCACCCCCCCACCCCCAAGGCAAGTGGGCCCCCCCAGGGGGCACCCCCGGTCCCAACCCTGTGAACCAGCAGAGCCCCACCCTCTCAGCCTACGGTCACACAGGCCGCCCACCCCGCGTGGCCCAGATGGGAAGTGGGGCAGCCCCGGCCCTGGCTGAGGTCCCCATGGCCCTGCCCCACACCCTACAACTGGGCAACACTCCCAGGGGCTGCAAGGCCCACACCCGCCCTGACCCTCCTTGGGATGCACCCAGCAGGAGGCGCCTGGACCGGGCAGGGCACACGCCTGAATCCCCGTCCAGTGCAGGGCTGAGAGAGAGGCAGCAGAGCCGGGTCCTGAGGGCAAGGGTGGGGAGGAGACCCCTGCACCGCCCCACACAGCCCCTCCCCGTCCCCACTGTCCATCGGGTGCAAGATCGCTCCTCTGTTAAGTCACAAACGCCGACGCTGCTGTAAGAATGGCACGGCACTTTTTATTGTCTTCAATCCAAAAATAAACCCTGCGTCTCTGGGAGGCCCTGAGTGAGGACTAGGGGACCCCAACCCGCTGGTCAGGCCCCCACAGGCAGGGTGCTCGTGAGCAAATGGGGAGGGGGAGGCCTGGAGACCGGGCCCCTGAGGGTGGGTCAGCACAGACATGTCTGTCACAGCAGGCGATGGGCCATGAGGCTGAGCGGGAACCTGGCCAGGGCACCCCAGGGGCAATGCTGCTCCCCGGACGGACAGACGGACGCAGGCCTCAGGAGTCCCAGCTCTGGGGGCCTGCCCTGGGCCAGGGACAGCAGAGGCAGAGCTCCGAAGTGTGGGGTCTGCCCAGCAGGGAGCGTCAGGGGCAACTGGGCTGCAAGAGGGCACTGAGGGCACTGGGAGGGCACTGAGGACCAGGGCCCGGAGACTCTCTTGGTGCAGAGCTGGGGTGGGGGCTGACCCACTTCAGTGACTGGCGACTGGGCTGGAGGCAGATCCCGGGGGACCTTCGTGCCACCAGCAGCTTCTACTCGACCACAGACGGCCCTGAGCACCCTGCGCCTCCAGTCACAGGACCCAGAGGTGGAGGCAAGGCTGGGGGGGCAGGAGGCTCACACTGACCGGAGGGGAGGGGCCCTGGGTGAGGCCTGCAGCTCACACATACTTGCACACCTGGGGGGCGTGCACAGACTCAATGTACAAGGACATGTGGCATTTCAGAGGCACAAACAGGGACCCCGCAGCCCCTCCCGGGGCGAGTCACACAGCGGACGGGCACAGGGGAGCAGAGCGGCGTGGGGCGGGGCGCAGACACCGGGTCCTCTCCTCTCTTCCTGGCGCAGGCGGCCTTGGGCGGTAGCAGGCCTTGGGCGGTGGCGGCCTGCCTGGGGCTCCGCCTCTGCTGAGCCAAACACACATACAGCCCGGCCATCGGAGACCAGTCCACATACAGCGGGGTGGCAGGAGCCGGCCCCGGGGAGCACAGATGATGGTAGGGAAACGGGCATCAGGCTCCTGGGCTCACATATGGGGCCTGGCGGGCTGAGCGGGTGGAGGAGCGAGTCCGTCGTGACCGCAGGGGCCAGCAGGGGGGGCCCGGGGCCATGTCCAACAGGGACTGCCGCCGAAGCCGCAGGGGCCCCAGGAGCGGCCGGCGGGGTGGAGGGGGCTCCCCCAGAAGCGAGGGGCGCTTGGGGATGGGGAGCAGCGGCCGGGGCTTATAGGGCGGGCCCGGGCCCAGGAGTGACTGCGGGGGCTGGCAGTTCTGCTCTGGGCCCAGGAGTGGCTGCTTCTGTTGACTCGGCTGTCGGGGGCCCAGCAGTGACGATTCGGGGGGCCCATGCTTCTCCGGGGCCTCAACAAACTGCTGGGGCTGCCGGAGGCCCGGGTGACCAGGCTGGCCCAGGAGGGACCTTCGGGGCTGGCATGGGGTGAGCAGGGCCTGCCAGGAGCAGCAGCACTGGCCTGAGAGCGAGCAGCTGGGCCGGCGGCGGGGACGCAGCACGTGGGGCGAGGGGGGGGGCGGGCAGTGCGGGCAGCGGGCCTGCAGGGACTGGAGGGGCCCGCACCACTGTCTGGAAGAGGCCCTGCTGGGCTGGCTGTGCAGACTCGAGGCCACGCAGGCCCACGTGGGGCAGCAGCAGCGGTGCCAGAGGGCCAGCAGGGACCGCAGGGGGCAGCAGAGGGGGCAGGAGTCCGGGGGGCAGCGCAGGGGCCGGCAGAGGTGGCAGGGGGCCGGGGGGCAGCGCAGGGGCCGGCAGCGCTGCCTGGGGCCTAGGGGTGACCATCGGGGCCTGGAGGGCGGGGCCAGGAGCGTCCGCCGAGGCCGGCTGCGCTGCTCTGGGGCCGGGAGCAGCTGCCGGGGCCGACAGGACTGACCTGGGCCCAGAAGCGATCGCCGGGGCCGGCAGGGCTGACCTGGGCCCGGAAGTGACCGCTGGGGCAAGCTGCGCTGACCCGGGGGCGGCTGCCGGGGCTGGCAGGGCTGCCCGGGGTCCGGGAGAGCCCGGCTGGGCTGGCAGCGCTGACACGGGGCTGGGGGTGACCCCTGGGGCTGGCTGGGCGGCTGCTGCTGCGGGCGCTGGGCCGGGCCGGTCTGGTCCCAGGGGTTGGCTGGGATCGGCCCCCCTTCTGGGGAGCACACCTGCATGGAAGAAAGAGCACGTGTCCACCTGGGCCAGTGTGCCTGCCGACCCCCCGTCCAGCCCGGCCCGACATGCTGCCCCGCACCAGCAGCCCGTCCCAGGGGAGTGAGGAGACCCGCCGGGAAGACCCGCCGGGAAGAAGGCGTGGGCAGCAAGCCGAGGGCGGCAGCGTGCCGGCACCTGCAGCCTGCACTCTGCTCGCTCAATCGCTCGCTCGCCGGGAGAAAGCCCCCACCAAGGACCACCGGCCACGCGTGCCCAGGCACTGGCTCCACGCACGTTAGCTATGGAGCCGCAGTGAGCCCGCCCCCACGCGGCACAGACACAGGACACCCCGTGGTTGGCGGAGCCTGACGGACGCGATGGGGAGACGGGGCCAGCCTATCAGGTGCACCCTCAGCCCCCACACCTGCTTCAGCCTCAGAGGGCACCAGTCCACCTGTGCCCACACCCGTGCCCGACGACAGGACGCACTCCCGGCAGGCCGGTGCCGACGGGCGGCGTCCAGGTGCTGGCGTGGCCCACGTGCCCACGGCTCGGGGGTGGGGGGAGGGACGCTCACCTGCTTGGCGGGCTGCAGCGGGACTTTCCGCCCCCGGTCGCAGGCGGGCTCCAGGTCCGGCTCGGGGCTGCCCGCCTCCGGGGGCCGGCCGTTCTCGCTGGGCTCTGCCGGCGGGCCGTGCTCTGACTCCCGGGGCTTCTTGGCGAGGCGCCGCTCCCATTTCTCCTTCCGCTCCTGTGGCTTCAGGGCCATGTCCTTCTGCGGGGAGGCGGGCGAGCAGGTTAACCGGCAGTGACTCTGGACCCTGCACCCAGGACCCAGGCGGCTCCAGCACTGCCTGTTGCCACCATCATCGAAGGTGACAGAGGCGGCAACGAGGAGATCCTGAGGGGATGCCCAGGTGGGGCCCCAGGCACCACCTGCCCAGAGATCGACCTCTGCAACCCACCTGGGTCATGCATACCTGACCGACAGGCAGGTGCCACCACAGACCCTGCACCCATGCCCGAATGCAGAGCGACCCTCCATGGTGGGCAGCACTGGCATAGCGGTTCACGACCCCCAGTGGCTAAGGCAACAGCCCCGCCCTGAAGGCCCTGCACCCAGAACCCTCCTGGGCCCCAGGTTGAAACCATGGTTCTCTGCAGCCACTTTATGGCTTAGTTCCCTGAAACATCACCAGCATCCAGCACCAACGTTCCCAACTGCACCCACAACCCAGCCCTGAAGCTGTCATTGACAGTGGCAGACACCCCTCCACGTCCCCTCCCTGGGGCCCAGGGCCCCCCTCTGGCCACGTGGGCACCCACCATGCCTGGCATCGGACGGCCTCTCCACGCCCGGCCCTTTGTGGAAGGAGGCCCTATGGGGTGAACATGTCATCCCTGGCCAGGCCTGAGCCCCTCCTTTTAGACTGGAGACCTGGACTCCCTTCCCCACTCGGTTCAGGAGCTCAGGCCAGTCCCACCTGGCTGGTCCCTGTGCAGCCCCACCCGCCCCGCCTGCAGGCTGGACGCCTGGAGGCCTCCCTGCCCCGGAAGCTCTGGATCCTGCCTCATTACACCCGGGTCAGCCTCCTGCTGCCCACCAGGAGACGGTCACTGTGACCACCCGGGCGACCCACAACCCACACTGGACGGGGATGAAATGTTCCCACCTCTGTCAGTTTCTGCTCTCCCAGCCTCCTGCCCGGACACTCAGCCCCCCCCCCCCCCCACCACTGCACCAGGCAGCGAGCCCACTCCCCTCCGCCCAGGTCTGCACAGCGACCACTGCTGCTCCGCTGTCACCAGGGGGACGGAGGGACCACAGCCTGCCCTGCCCACGGGGTGGGGGGAGGCTCTTGGGGTGCTGCCCCAGGACAGGGGACAAAGAGAAAGAACGCTGGACCAGCTCAGAGAGGAAACCAGTCCCAGAGCAGGCCTGGTCCTGGTTGCAAGGGGAGAAGCAGCTGTGAACTGGGGTCGCAGGCCTCACCACCACCCCCACCGCCCCCCGTCCTGCCAGCCTCGCAGGCACCTACTGGCCTGGCCGAGCCACCTGTCTGCTCCCCTGCCTGGGGCAAGTCCCACAGAGCCCTGGGCCTGGCGTGGCCGGTGCTCCGTGATGCTCAGCGAGTAGGGAGGGACGGAGAGCTCGCCCTGCTGCCCAGCAACCCTCCCCAAGCCACAGCAGCACAGGAGCACACCTGCCGCAGGCCACACGGACAGGCCCCCGGAGGCGGCTCAGGCCTCGCCACCCTGGAGGGGGGGGGGGCGCGCTCCAGGCGGCCAATCTGCTGACTCTGCTCCCTCACCTCCAGCTGGTCCCTCACCTCGTGGTCCCACCGTTTCCCTCTCCCCACCTGCCTCCCCCGCGACAGCACCTCTAACTGGAACCACAGGGGGGCTGGACCTGGGACGACTCTGTCCGTGTGGAGGGGCTGACGGCGCCCCTGCACCCCATTCCAGGACACAGGACCCAAAAACACAATGCCCCGCAGACCAGCTGTGCCCACACCCTGCCGGGGAACCCCTCACCCGGGTGCTCAGCCCCCCGTGCTAATTCCCGGGCACCTATGCCTCCAGGCGCTCTGCACCCCCTGCCTTCGGGTGCTGGGGGGCATGGGACAGACAGGGAAACCGAGGCCCGAGACCCCTGCCATGGGGGAGCAGAGGAGGGATTGGGGGACAGATGGTCCCTGCCCACAGGCATGGGGTGCGAGGCACCTGAGCCTGGGTGGGACGAGCAGCCAGCAGACACAGGGCCACAGCTCGAGGTGCCACCTCGGGAGCGTCCGCTCTGCACGCCCACCACCCACCATGAACGTGTGGTGATGGGGGGGTGGGGCTGCAGACCAGTGCGAGCGGTGGTGCTGAGGGCGGCCCTTCCCGGAGCCCAGGCAGCGGCCCAGGCCTCGGGCACCTGCAGGCCGTCAGGACCTCCTCCTGCCCAGCTCAGATCCCTCCCCGGACCGCCCAGCTGAGCCCATGCTCACGGCTCTGTGGACCGGGCTGCAGCAGGTGGGCCTGGACCAGGACCTCTCTGGCTCCCTCCTGACAAAGCGGGGCGAGGACAGCGCCCTCTCGGCCGGCCGGCCGGCCAGCATCCTCCTGCCCCCGACTCATCTCCCCACGCGAGGCGCTGACCCACAAAGCAGGAGGTGACGGCAGGAACCCCATCGCAGTTGGCGCGGGCACCACCGGCCGCGGGCCACGTGCCGGCTGTTTGGGAAGGTGCAGCCCAATGCCATCCGATGGGGGTCCCAGGCGTGTGCCACACCGCGCCCATGATTACAACAGCTCGCCCTCCCTGGCCTCGGTTTCCCCACCTGAAGAGCAGAGGCACAGGCTCCTCCAGCACCAGCTCTCCTCACTGAGCCTGGCCACCCGTGGTCTCGGCCCCGTGCCCGTGGGAGAAGTGGGCTGGGCACAGGGCCCCCCAGATCAAGGCTCCCACAGCGTGGGCTTCCAACACACTGCCTGGTCGGGCCCAGTCCCAGCTCCCCACTCTCCCTGCCTCAGAGCGTCCCAAGTCCGGCCACACCTGGGGCCTCCGCATCCAACAATGCCACTGCCCGCTGGGCTCCCCCCGGCTGCGCACTGACAGGCGTGGGGATCCTCAGCCTCCCGCCCGAGGCAGGCACAGGGTCCCCTTAGGGCAGACACAGGCGGCTGCGGCTGTGGGGACTGCCGTGAGCACGGGGTGGGGTGTGTCTGGGACACAGAGGGGCAGAGGGAAGAGGGACAGGGAGTCAGTTTGGGCTGCAGGGGGACGGGGGTCCCACCTCCTGACATGTACGTCTTGTGGGCAGAGCGTGGAGCCGGACGGGCAGGGGCCTTGACTCATGGCCTCGGGCCTCAGTGTACCTATCGGTGCAGGGGGAGGAGGGCACAGCCAGCCTGCGAGAGCACACGTCCACCGCCTGCTGGTACGAGTGTCGGGGAGAACCACTACACTCTGACGAAAAACGAGGCCCCACCAGAGCGCCAATCTACCAACCAGAGTGCCAACCTGGACGCCGCCTCCTGCAGAAGCCCCGGACTTTCCCAGGCGGAGGGCCCCGCCCATGTGACCTGCTGGGCTGCCGGAGCCCGGTCCCCAAACCCAAGGCTGCCCTTTCGGGGCCCGGAGACAGCGCATGGACCCCCAGGCTCGTGTCACAGGGGCAGGCCGATGGGCCTTAGGACCAGACCAGCCTTCCCAAACCTCGGCCCACCTCTCACCTGTCCACTCGATGACCCCACAGGGGCTGCTCAGGGCAGGGCACCTGCTCACACCTCGCTCACGCTTTCCGGGGGGGGGGGGGGGGGGGGAGACCACAGAGCAGAGCGAGCAGACCCAGAGGAAGGAGAGCGTGTGAAGTAACTGGGCCCCTCGAGGGACACCTGCTCAGAGGCCTCAAGGTGCCAAACTTGGACGGGGCAGAAGCCAAAGGCACTGACTGGTGGTGGGCGACGGTGTCGGGTGGGAGGGGGGTATCTGACCCGTTTCGGAGGCTGCA
The DNA here is from genome assembly GCF_964339955.1 of Pipistrellus hanaki. Classification (NCBI taxonomy): domain Eukaryota; kingdom Metazoa; phylum Chordata; class Mammalia; order Chiroptera; family Vespertilionidae; genus Pipistrellus; species Pipistrellus hanaki. The sequence continues at coordinate 256,867 of NC_140521.1, forward strand.
GGGGTGCGCCTGGCTTGGATGAAGGCAGAGAGCGCTTCCCACCGGGCACTGCCACCACACCACACACCACACCACACCACACCACACCACAGGGGCAGGACGGCGGACCCCACGGCCTGCCCAGACAGAAAGCGGCAAACCCGTCCCCGAGCCACCTTGCCAGGCGGCCAGCACCGGACCCTAAGCTTGCACAGACTCGGCAGACCCCAAGGAGAGGGGCCTGCCTTGTGGGCACCTCCCCTGCTGGGCTCACAGGCCCACTAGCCCGCCCCAAGCTCCAGGAAAAGCATGGGAGCTGTGGCCAGAGCGACTGATCCCTGGGACCCCAAGCCCAGCAGAGGCTGGGCCCGCAAGATAAGTGCTGAGGGTGGGGGCGCGGGCTGGAGGCTCCCAGGCCTCTTCTAGGAGAGGAAAGGAGTCGGCAGCTCCCTGCAGCCCCACACTCCCTCGCCAGCTCCCTGACAGCATTCACGTCCCTCTCCACTCACCTGGGCCCGGGCTGGCGAGCAGGGCAGTATTTGCTCAGCAAATATTGTCCGGGACGAGGCAGCCAGACAAGCACTATTTGTTGTCATCCCGTTAACAGTGTAGCGGAGAGAGAGCTCTGAGAGGTGACACTCCCCTCTCTCCGTCCACACAGAAGCCTCGAGGGGGAGGGAGGGAGGGAGAACAGGAAGAACCTCCAAGTATCCATTTTATCGCCGCCCCACCGCGTCCAGCGGCGGCGCCTCCCCAGCACATCCGGAGCCCGATGAAGCGACACTTTGATCGAGAGGAGACAATTGCCAAAAGGTCCGATTGTGCAGCCCGACGGGCCCCCTCTTGGACGTAGACAATGTTCCTCCCCAGGAGCCCGAGACGCGAACGCCCCCGGCAGCCGGGAGCCCCGAAGGGGTGGGCGGGCCGCCGCCCCAGCCTGGGGTTCCCCGCGCCCCCCCCCCGCCCCCGCGCCGCCGCACGCACCTCCAGGGCCTCCAGCGAGCTGAAGCTGGCGATGGCGAAGCCGTCGATGACCTCCTCCTCCTGCGAGCTGGACTCGCGGCGGCGGCGGCGCGGGGGGCGCGCGGCGGCGGCGCGGGGCGGGGGCGCGCGGGGCAGGCCCGCGTTCTCCTTGCCGGGCCCGGGCTCGGTCTCCTCGCCCGACGAGGCGCTCTGGTCGCGGGCGTCGCGGGCCGCCTCCCGGCGCCGGCCCCGGTCCCGCTGCGCGCGCGAGCGGCGACTCGGGCGGACCTTGGCCTCCATGGCGCGCGGTGACCTTGCGGCCGCGCCGTCGGGCTCCGGCTGCCGCTGCGCTACGCGTGGCCGCCGGCGGGCTCGGTGCGGGCCGCGCGGGCGGGGGCCGTGGGCGGCGGCGGCGGCGGGCGGCGGGCCGGGCCGGGCATGCCGCGCCGGAGCCCTCAGCCCTGGGCCCGGAGCGGCCCGGGCGCCGCGGGGCGGGCGGCCGCGCGCGTCGGCGGGGCGGGCGGCGCTCAGCGGCTGCGGGCCGCCTCGGCGGGGGCGCGCCCCATGCGCGGCGGGCGGCGGGCCGGGCGGGCGTCGTCGGGGCGCGGGCTGGAGTGAGGCGCCCGGGACCGTGAGGCGGCGACGGCGGCGGCGGGGACCGGAGCTGATAACAACTGACGTACTTCCGCCCGGCAGCCGGCGCCAGAGGAAGTGGGCGCTCCAGCGGCCCGGCGCGAGCCCCGCCCAGGACACGCCCCTTCTCCGCCCGGCACGCCCAGGGACGTCCCTTCCAGCCCCGCGGCGCCCGGAACACGCCCCTTCTAGGCCCCGCCCAGGCTGTGCTCCAAGCTTTCGGCCACACCCGCCCAGGCCCCGCCCCCGTGCGCACCATTGGCTGCGCCTCGTAGCCCCGCCTCCGGCTAACCAGGCCCAACCCCTTTAGGCCCCGCCCCTCCCACTCACTGTTGGCTGCGCCTCGTAGCCACGCCTCCCCTTGGCTAGGCCCAACCCCTTTAGGTCCCGCCCCACTGGCCCTCGCGCCGTTGGCTGCGCCCCGTAGCCCTGCCTCCCGCTGATAGGCCCAACCTCTTTAGGCCCCGCCCTCCCCGACAGCGCGCCTCTGCCAAGCCCCGCCCCGTATAAGCCCCGCCCGTGTGGGTGGGGCTTGGACGCCCCGCCCCTCGCTGGTCTCCCCGGCCCTCCCCGTTGCACAGGCGAGGTTTCGGGGGGCGGGAACGCAACCCTCTCTCCGGGGTGCGGGCCCGAGGGGTCCCTAGGCCTCCGCAGTCGCAGCCTCAGTTCCGGAAGGCACTTGCAATGAGAGCACGTGGGCAGAGAGCGGGGGACCCCTCCAGCCCGACGGTTCACGTGGTGGAGGGTCACGCTCCCCATCACCCCAGAGCTGGAGGTCGGCACGGGGTGTGCAGGATGGGATGTTCCGGTCCCCACTCCGGACACGGCGTGGGGGGAAGGTCGGGGGGTCTGGCTGGGCGAGTTCTCACGGAGCCTAGAGACCCCGCCCACCTGCCTGGGGATGTGAAAGCCTGGGGACGTGAAGGCCAGGGGAGGGGTTCTTGGCTTCAGCCCCACCCCCATCCCTGCCCAGGCTGTCTCCCCCTCCCCCTGCCCTTCCCGTCAGGCTCTCCCTGTCCCCACCCGGTAGGCAGCCCCCAGGTTCAGGTCTGAGGGGGGGAGTTCCACAGACAGACATCCTCCTCCCCCTCCCGGGGTCTGGTCCCCAGGGGTCAGGCCGGTCTCCCCAGGCCAGCGCCCCGACCCCAAGGCTCCCTGTGGGGACCGCCTGGCCCTTCCAGACGGGAGGCCCCTGGGATGGCATCCTGGGCTGCCAGGTTCGCACAGAAACAGTCCCCCAGCCCAGGCCCCAACTCGCCCCCTACCCGGCCCCAACTCGCCCCCTCCCAGGCCCTGCCCCGTACCCCACCCAAGAGGACCCACCCTTCCCGGAAGAAGGGATCCCGCACCACGGACACGGCCCACCCCAGCCGGCCTTGTTAGCACTGACCCATCACCCTGTGGCTGCAGCCAGGTTGCCCCTGGTCCCACCCCACAGCTCCGCCCTCCCCTGGTCCCACCCCACAGCCAGGCCTCCCCTGGTCCCACCCCACAGCCCGCCCTCCCCTGGTCCCACCCCACAACCAGGCCTCCCCTGGTCCCAGCCCACAGCCTGCCCTCCCCTGGTCCCACCCACAGCCAGGCCTCCCCTGGTCCCACCCCACAGCCCGCCCTCCCCTGGTCCCACCCCACAACCAGGCCTCCCCTGGTCCCAGCCCACAGCCTGCCCTCCCCTGGTCCCACCCCACAGCCCGCTCTCCCCTGGCCACCGCACCCAGAGCTGAGAGGCCCCGTGACTCTAGGACTCTGAGCATCATTAATGGACACGAACTTGTATTCACCATTCAGTTTCCTCTCGCCAACCCGACTCAGCCCCGGGCCTCGGCTCCCGGCTCCGGTGGGGTTTCTGCAGATGCTCTGCGCGCAGCCCGCTGACCGGCCAGCCCAGGACCCGGAACGCCGTGTGCCCACCACGAGAGGGTCTGGCTGCTCCCTGCTTCCCGGCCCCGGGGAACGGGCAGCACCTCGGTGTGTTTGGATGCTCAGCCCCTTCCCTGGCGCTGGCTCATGGGGGTGGGGGCGGCAGCTGCCCTCCCTCCGGCCCGGCCAGGGAACGGGCAGGTGCGGCGGCTCCGGCAGCAATCAGGCTGCGGAAACAGCAGCCCCCCGGCTCCCTGCCGGAGCACCCCATGTTTAGTCTTGGCCACGGATCTGCAGGTCGACGGAGGACGGGCTGTGCTTTGGACGGAGGGTCAGGTTCAGGTCTGTCCCAGGAGGGTCTCTCGGACCCGGGCTGCAGGAAATGCGACAGCTGGGGCCAAGTCCCCCTCCCCCCCCCCCCCCCCCGGCACGTGGCTCCCTCTGCTTTAGGCCTCGCCCTGTCGGCTCACAGGCCAAGACCGGGGTCCCCGGGGCACTAAGTGGAGCCCCCCACTCCAGTGGGGGCAGCAGCCATGTGGCCAGGAGGTGTGTGTGTGTGTGTGTGTGTCTGTGTGTGTGGTCCTGCTATGAGGGGCACTTCTGCCCCCTGAGCCTCTTCCCCTCATTCCTTCCCCTCAAGATCTGCTCGGGGTTGGATTCTGGACCCACTTCTACCCTAGGGGCTGCCAACTGTCCAGACTCCCCCAGACCCCCACCCCCACCCGCTGGTCTCGCCCTCCCTCTCCCTCAGCCCTCACCCAGGTGTCACTCCTCCCCCAGGCCGGGGGTGGCTCCGGCTGGGTCTGTCCCAGCTCGGGGCTGCAGCGTCCTCGGAATTAACTCCCCGGGGTCAGCGCCGCCCTCACAGGGCCCCGTGCGCGCCCGGCAGGCAGTCTGTGCCCAGAGGCCCCGCCGGGTGCCGCATGCAGGAGGGTGGGGACGGGGGCGTTTTAGACGTGTGTCCCCCGGGGTGCGGGAGCTGAGTGCACAGAACTCCACACGCTCCAGCTGCCGTTCTTTTTTTTTGGTTGTTGTTGATCCTCACCCGAGGATATCTTCCCATTGACTTTTAAAAAATATACATTTCTTTATTGACTTCAGAGAGGAAGGGAGAAGGAGAGAGAGAGAGAGAGAACCATCCGTGATGAGAGAGAATCATTCATTGATTGGCCACATCCTGCATGCCCCATGCTGGGGATCGAGCCGAAACCCAGGCACGCGCCCTTGGCTGGAATCGAACCTGGAACCCTTCAACCCGCAGGCTGACGCTCTACCCACTGAGCCAAGCCCCATTGATTAAAAAATAATAATAATAAATAAATATATATATATATATATATATATATATATATATATATATATGTTTTATTGATTTTTTTACAGAGAGGAAGGGAGAGGGATAGAGAGTTAGGAACATTCATGAGAGAGAAACACTGATGAGCTGCCTTCTGCAGGCCGATGCTCTATCCACTGAGCCACACCGGTTAGGGCCCCGTTGATTGTTAGAGAGAGTGGAAGAGAGAGGGAAGACAGAGAGAAACATCGATGTGAGAGGAACACAGCAATTGGTTGCCACCTGCAGGTGCCCAGACCAGGATTGGGGCCTGAGAGTAACATGCCCATGACCGGAGTCGAACCCGGGACCCTTCAGTCCACAGGCGGATGCTCTATCCACGGAGCCACACCGGTCAGGGAATTTTAATGTTATCTCACTGGTTTTTAGAGAAAGAAAAGGAGAGAGAGTGACATGGGTGGGCTGCCTCCAACACCCCCTCACTGCACCTGGGACAGGAACCGCCCAGGGACGCCCCCTGACCAGGACCCCAGCGCGGGGACGAGGCTCCGCCAGGACCCACGCCGGCCAGGGCACCGTGTTCCTCCTCTGCTTCTGGCTCCCGGGACCCTCGCAGGAGCCGGTCCCGGTCCCCGGGGCCACGGAGGCCGGAGTCTCGGGTTAGCCCGGGTCACGTGTGGTGACCGAGCGCAGGCGCTGGGCTCCAGGGCGGAGACCTGACACCACGGCTCCGGCAGCGTCTCCGTTTCGAAGATTCCGAGCCCGATCAGAGTGACTCCGCAGCGGCTGGCCGGCCGGGCGGGGGTGGACAGTCCCCCGTCACCGCGGAGGCGCTGGGATAAGCCCCACCCCCCTCTCCCCGCCACGGCCCCCGCGCCCACCCCCACGCTCCCCCCACCCAGGGCTTCCCCCTCCGCCCTGCCCGTTTCTACCGGTCACACCTAAATCTCCTTACGTACCTGTTCTATGACTCTTCCTGTTTTTTATTTTTTTACTTATTTATTTTTTAAAATATATTTTACTGATTTTCCACAGAGAGGAAGGGAGAGGGACAGAGAGCTAGAAACGTCGATGAAATAGAAACATCGACCAGCTGCCTCCCTGCATACCCTCCACTGGGGATGTGCCCGCAACCAAGGTCCATGCCCTTGACCGGATAGGAACCCAGGACCTTTCAGTCCGCAGGCCGACACTCCATCCACTGAGCCACACCGGACAGGGTCCCTCTCTTTTTTAAAAAAACATGTGTCTAAAAAAGTGTATTTATTGATTTCAGAGAGGAAGGGAGAGGGAGAGGGGACATCCATGAGGAGAATCACAGACCGGCTGCCTCCTGCACGCCCCACCCTGGGGATTAAGCCCACAACCAGGGCCTGTGCCCTGACCGGCAATCGAACCCTGACCTCCTGGTTCCTAGGTCAATGCTCAGCCCCGGAGCCACATGGGCCCGGCTTTGGGGAGCATCTGTGTGGCCTGGGAGCCGCAGCCGGCCCCCGGGCGTGGGCGGGGAAAGAGGGGGACACCCCTGGCTCACACTTCGGCGGGTTCGGTCAGGGTGAGGGCAGGGCCCCTGAGAGTGCCCTGAGGAGGGGGGCAGGGTGGGGTGCTGTGGGATCAGGGTGAGGAGGGTGGGCAGGCGGGAAGGGTCCCTCCCCTCCCTCCCCAAGGGGCCCCGCCGTCTGCCCCGCCCGGGGAGGGCGTCTGGCTCTCCAGCCCAGGCTGCCGCCGCTGGGAGCAGGCCCCCCCCGCCCAGGTCGCGTGCGCCCTCTGACCCCGGCGGGCGGCCTGGCCAGGGCCCCGGGGAGCGGCCGCGCTGCCAGCTGGCCCACGCGCTGCTGCGGGCTTCTCCATGGCAACGGGGGCCGCGGCCGGCTGGCAGCCACTCCGGGAGCCTCTCAGAGCTGAGCCGTCCTGCATCCCGATGAGGAGGGAGCCCGGCCCGGCCGGAGGGGACAGCCGGCTCCGCGGCCGCTCCACAGCCGGGAGGAGAACCGGTGCCAGTGCTCCGGGCCTGAGAGTTCCCGCTGGTTCCCGCAGCCCCTGGCCCCGGAGGGGACAGCCGGCTCCGCGGCCGCTCCCCTGCCAGAGGGGACCCCGTGCCCCGCGCTCCCGGCCTGAGGGTTCCGCTGGTTCCCGCAGCCCCTGGGCCCCGGGTCTCCTCTGAGGGGCAGGTGAGGGGCGGGGGGGCGGGGGTGGACATCGTGGGTTTAAACGAGACGGAGCCGGCCTGGCCCCCGCGGACGGGCGCGGTGGACAGGAATGTCAGAGAGGAGACCGCCTCCCCGCCGGGCGGAGACTGGTCCGGAGAAAGGGAGAGGCGGCCGGCTGCCCGGGGGGCTCTGTGCTGGAGCAGAGCGGTGAACCTCCCGCTCGCCCCCACGCGGGACGGAGCCCCCACCGGGCTGGGCCCTGACCGGGAATCGAACCCTGACCTCCTGGTTCACAGGCCGAAGCTCCACCACGGGCCACGCCGGCCGGGCAGTGGGTCCCCTCCTGACCAGGTGTGAGTGCAGGACAGGGGGCCCTGCCGTCCGCAGCCGGCACTCACCAGCTCACAGGGGCCCATGGGCTCACAGGTGTCTGCCAGCCACACCTGAGCCCTGTTCTTCCTCCTCCTCCTCCTCCTCCTCCTCCTCCTCCTCCTCCTCCTCCTCCTCCTCCTCCCCCTCCCCCCTCATCCCCCTTCTCCCCCCCTCCTCCCCCTCCTGCTGGTCTCCTGGCTCCAGTGACTCCTCCCGTCTGATGAGTGACAGGTGAGGCTTCGCCTGCTCAGCTGGGCCACACAAAGGGCAGGAACGCATTCCTGCTCCTGGAATTCAGTGACATCAGCTTGCGGGCTGCGGGCTGTGGGCTGTGGGCTGCGGGCTGTGGGCTGTGGGCTGCGGGCTGCGGGCTGCGGGCTGCGGGCTGTGGGCTGTGGGCTGTGGGCTATGGGTGGGTGGGCTGTGGGCTGCGGGCTGCGGGTGGGTGGGCTGCGGGCTGTGGGCTGTGGGCTGCGGGCTGTGGGCTGTGGGCTGCGGGCTGTGGGCTGTGGGCTGTGGGCTGCGGGCTGTGGGCTGCGGGCTGCAGGCTGCGGGCCAGAGGGGACATGGGAGGCTGGCGGTCAGGAGCTGGGCTGCAGGCTCCCCTGACCCTGGAAGACCCGCCCAGACAAGTGCATCTTCTCTGCACACGCCATGACACACGTGTGTGCATTGGGAAGGGAGACACACACTTCCAAGATCAACATGAGCATGTAAGTACATGCGGGAGCACACGCCCGACCCTCGAGCACGCATATAAACACTCACACATGTAAACACACACAACGATCACAAACATGCACACGTATATGTGCCCACACATCAAAACGCCCCTCACATGTACACACAGATACTCACATACCGAAATGCCCCTAACACACACACTCACATACATGCACATGCGTCCCCTCACACGTGTGCACATCTCCAGACTCGCACAGACCCATGAGTGTCCGGATCCACCCCGTGTGCACACACAGGAGGGAGAGCACATGTGGGCTTCTGTGTCCGGGAGCAGAGCCCACGTGTGTGAGTTCACAGAAACGGGTCCCCCGTGTCTACAGGCAGGTAGGCATGCACGCTCCTCCCTGCACCTGCGTGTTCTCACGTGCTCTGCCCACACGTGCCTGCAGGCAGCACGCTCCCTCAGCACGGACAGGCCCGAGCACGCAGACCTGCAGGCCCCGGCCCGGCTGGCCCAGGCTCAGGACACCGCTGCGGCCCGAAGTGGGGGCGGGCGGGGCCGGCTGGTGGTTCACTGCCTTTGGCACAGCCTCTGGGGCAAGAGGAAGTGCGGGCTCCATGCCCACGCCCACCGGAGGGAAGGGCGCCCGGCTCCGCCCGCCCACGGCCCTGGCCCCAGAGGCAGGTGGGCCCTCCCGGGAAGCAGGCCGGGCGCTGCCAGGCTGGGGCGGGGGTGAGGGGTTCGGGAGGCGGGGGCAGGGCCCACCCCACAGCCACGCGTCCCGGCCGGCCTGGGCTCCGCTCTGGGCGTGGGGGCAGCTGGCAGCTGCCAGGCGGGCCTCGCACCGTCCCTCCCGCCCGCCCTGACCCTGTGACCTCGCGGCACCGGACACGGAACGAGGGTCCAGGCCGGTGACTCGCGGCACACCGGGAGAGCCGTCCGCACCGCCACAGGGACCGAGGGTCCAGGCCGGTGACTGGCGGCTCTGAACCTTACTCCTCCACGTTCTTCGTGCTAAATCTTTTGTTTGTTTGTTTTTAAACATAGTTTATTGATTTTTCCCAGAGAGGAAGGGAGAGGGATAGAGAGTTAGAAACATCGATGAGAGAGAAACGACCAGCTGCCTCCTGCACGCCCCCTCACCGGGAATGTGCCCGCCACCAAGGTCCATGCCCTTGACCCAGAATCGAACCCGGGACCCTTCAGTCAGCAGGCCGACGCTCTGTCCACTGAGCCACCCCGGCCAGGGCCTTCTTGCTAAATCTTCACGCGCAGCACGGGGTCATGCAGAGGCCGCTGCGAACAGGACGAGCCCGGCAGGAACTTGAGAAACGTGGGGTGCCTCACCCGGAAGGAGCGGCTGCGCGCGCGGGGGGCTGCGGCGGGCACAACCCTCCCGCCCGCCCGCCGCCCGGGGTCGGGGCCCCGGCGGGAAGCCCTGTCCGCTCTGCCCGCGGCGAGCACTGAGACGCCTAAGGACCGCCGTCTCCTCTCGCCCTGGATAGAGCCCCCCACGCCGCGGCCCCTGGAGCTCTGTACCCTGCCCCCCCCCCCCCCCCAAAGAGGAATCCGCTTTCTGGAGGATTCCAGCAGCAGAGTCCGGTAGGAGCCGGGGGCTGCAGGAAGTGCACGGGATTTCATGACTATGTTAACGTTTTTCTATTGTTATCACTAGAGCCCGAGGCGTGAAATTCGTAAACGGGAGGGGGGTCCCTCAGCCCAGCCGGTACCCTCTCCCACCCGGGACCCTCAGGGGTGTCTGCCGGAAGCCGGTCGTTGTTTAATCACAGAGAGCTGTGGACCGGAGTCGGAAGGCTGATCGACCATAATCGCTCTGCAGGGTCAGAGCTAACGAGGAGACGTTGGCAGTGAGGCAGCCCCACCTGTCAGTCCTACATCACTGATGGGCTGTGATCGGAGGCTCCTGCCCGGCGGGTACGGTGTATCCTATCGTTTTAATCTTAATAAAAGGGATGCTAATCGCTCACCTGCCTGCCTGCCTGATCTCCCCTAACTGCCCCCTCCCCCCCCCCCCACCTAGTGGCCCCTCACGACCCCTCCACCAGCCTGGTCATCCCCAACTGCCCCCCCCCCGGCCTGGTGGCCCCCCGCAGCCCGCTTGTTCAGTCGTTTGCTTGTCCCTCACTAACCCCCCTGCCAGTCATGCCGTAGGCAGCCATCTTGTGAGGGTTCATTTGCATATTGCCTCTTTATTATACGGGATTGGTATCAGAGAGGAAGGAAGAGGGAGGAGGGGAGAGGGAGGGAGGGAGGGACAGACAGACAGACAGACAGACATGATAAGAGAGAACCCGGGATTGGCTGCCTCCTGCAGGGGATGGAGCCCGCCACCCGGGGGCGTGCCCTGGACGGGAATCGAACTGTGACCTCCCGGGGCTCCCCCCACCAATCCTCATGCCTGCCATGCTACCCACACAGCCCTGGGGGAGCAGAGAGGGCCCCCCCCCCCCCGCCCCGCACACCCAGACAGGGCTTCCTCCGGCCTCGGCCCAGCTCAGCCTGCCAGGTGGGCTGCTTGGCTCCTAACGTGGCCGTGAGCTCCCGGGAGGGGACGTGGGCCGAGGCCCTGCCATGGCCCTGCTGAGAGGGCGCCTGGGCATGGCCTGGGTGGGCCCCGGGGGGTGCCCGCTCTGCCCAGGAGCCCCAGGCTGGCCCTGAAGGAGGCTTGTAACGAGAGGCAGGGCCCGCAGGTCTGGCTGCCTGGCTAGTCTCCATCAGCTGGGCTGTGTTGGGAGCCCCATCGCCCCCCACTTCCCGCACACACACCCCAGCTTTCCCAGGGGGCCATCTCACACCTCACACCGGCCCGGCCCCCCCGGCCCCATAAAGAACCCATCGACTCGCCGTCCGCCCCTCGTCCCCGCGGCGGCTGCCTGGCCTCATCAGCCTCGGCAGGCCCTCCCGCCAGGCAGCTGCCGGAGCGACAAAATGATCCGTAATCGCTCCTGCCGACTCCAGTGAGTGGGGGACGGACGGTTCCTGCGCCTAATGAGCCGTTTAGAGGAAGGGGAGGAGGGGCTGGTGAGGAGGGGGGACACGGACGGGAAGGGACAGCCCCCTGCCCCTCCCCAGAGGAGCCGGCCCGGGACCGAGGGCCCGGGGCACCCCCTCCTGCCCCCACCGTGAGGGTGAGCCGGCAGACAGCCACAGGGCTCCGGGAAAACGCCTGCCGCCCCCCACGTGTCTGTGTACACCGTCTCGGGCGTGAAATGTGGGCGGCATCTCATCCCAGCTGATACAGAGGGAACAGGCCAACGGGCCACCGCTCCCCACAGAGACGCTGCGCCCACAGCTGAGGCCAATACCCTTAAGGAGCCTTAGGAGCCATCAGCAGGGACCTGAGGCTGCCCCCTCCCCTGCCCTGTGGGGCTTGACCAGGGACCTGAGGCCACCGTCCCCACCCTGGCCTCAGGCTGGGGGGCCTCAGGCTGCACCCCCTGCCCCAGTGCCAGGCCGGGGGACCCGAGGCCATGCCCCCTGCCTGGCTGGGCTTGACAAGGGTGGGACTGGCCTGATCTAGCCCGATAGCCCAATTGGGGGGGGGGGTATGGCCGGGTCTGGGTCTCAGGCGATTTTGAGGTGCATGTGGACGGGCGGGGACTTGACTCTGGGCCCCGTGGTGAGCCCCCGACTCTGACCGGAGGAAGGTTTTCATATGCATTTTACCAATTTTCTTTCACCTCCGACACTTCTGTTATAGAGGGCAAATGGCAACATTAAATTATTTCCTCCGATGAACCCCTTTTCATGTGCACGAATCTCGGGCACCAGGTTGCTGGTTTACAAACAATAGACACATAGGCCTAGCCGCCCAGCGTGGCTCTGTGGTTGAGCGTCAACCCAGGAACCAGGCGGTCAGGGTTCGATTCCCGGTCAGGGCACAGGCCCGGGTTGTGGGCTCGATCCCCGTTAGGGGGCGTGCAGGAGGCAGCAGGTCCATGATTCTCCCTCTCCCTCTCCCTGCCTCTCTGAATTCAATAAAAACATATTTAAACGAAGCAAAACGAAAACACATAATAGACCCATCCTGACGGGTCTCAAGTGGGCGGACTGAGGGGGCCGGGCCGGGGCTCAGCTCAGCGCTCCGGACGGGGGACGGGGGGGACCCACAGGCATGGCAGGGCGCCTGCCTTCCAGCTGGTTGGCAGCCGGGGTGCCCAGAGCAGGTGGTCCCTGCAGCACCTGGCCCAGATGGCTCAGAGAGGGACCCGCGGGCCGTTCCCAGCCCCTCCCCAGGCTCCCTCCCCGAGGTGCCTCCCTGGCCCTAGGGGACTGGGGGTGGTGGTGGGGCACGCCCAGGGGGTGCAGGACTGTGGGCACGGCACCCACCGCTCAGGGGCAGCCGCAGCACCCAGAGCTGCTGGGGGGCCGGTGTGGCTGTGAGGACGGGTGTGGGGGCTCCGTGGCCCCGGGTGGCTGAGGTGGGGGGACCCGGCCGGGGCATCTGATGAGAGGTTTGTGAACAGGACAGCCTGGGCCTGGGCGCCCGGGTGCCCGGGATACTGGAGGCTGCACTCGGAGCGTGGACACGCCTGACACCTAGTGGTCATAGTGTGTATTGCACCGGGGCTCCTGCAGAATCTCTCAGCGGTAGGGGGGGGTCCCTCAGTCCTGGGAGGGGGTCCCTCAGCTCTGAGGGGGACCCCTCAGCACTGGGGACCTCAGTCCTGGGGACCTCAGTCCTAGGGACTCTCCAGCTCTAAAAGGCCCGGTTGGTTTGCAGGCCACCCCGGGCCCCTATTTCCTTGGGGAGACACCCCAGAAGCTTGGCCATCCGGGAGACCCCATCCCGGCCCCAGACCCGTGGGGGCGTGTCCGTGCTGTCCCTCCAGGCTGTGGGTGCCCCCGCCTGCAGGTGGCGGTTCACCCCCTCGCCCTGCTGGTGTGGGGGGCGCTCCTGGGGCTCCGTGACCTTCCGAGCCCCCCAGGGAGGACGCGCCTAGGGGGGAGCCTGGACGGCAGGGATGGGGGGTGGGGGTGGGGGACACGGGATGGAGAAGTCCGCCCTCGGGGTGACCCTGTGGTCCACGCTCCGTATGGACGACACACTGTGGGGAGCGAGCTGCACCCCCACCCCCGGCGAGGGCACCCGCGGGCGGGGAGTGCGGGGCGCCCAGGGAGCTGGGGGCCGGGCTGCCCTCTGAGGACCGGGGGTCTGAGAGCGGCTCCCGGGGCTGCGATTCCGCTCGTGACCACTAGATGGCAGAGGCGCCATGGAGCTCAGACAACCGCCCGGACTCTGGAGAATCTGGAGAAGGCGGGTGGTGAGGGCTGGGGTGGGGGTGGGGGGGTGTGGGTGAGGGTGGGGACATGGGGAGGGGAATGCGGAGGGGAAGGCAGGTCTCCCCTCCCTCCAGCCAGACAGATGGGGTTGCAGCTGGGAGGGGGGTTTGCAGGCTGCAGGAGGTGCAGGGCTGTGTGACGCCACGGTTTTCTCTCTGTGTCTGTCCGTCTGTCTGTCTCTCCTGATAGCCCGGCCTCTTTATACATAAATAAATATATTGTATTGGTTTCAGAGAGGAAGGGAGAGGGAGGGAGAAACATCCATGAGGAGAGAGAATCATGGACCAGCTGCCTCTTGCACGCCCCCCACACTGGGGATGGAGCCCGCAGCCCGGGCCTGTGCCCTGACCGGGGATGGAACCGTGTGACCTCCTGGTTCCTTGGCCGATGCTCCGCCACGGAGCCACGCCAGCCCAGCCCGGCTTTATCTTTTCTGCCGAGTGTACACCCTTCTCAGGGAAGTTGAAGCCGCTTCCTTTTTTCTTTGGTTGAAAAGCAGGCTTATTAGGATCGTGCACGCCGCTCAAACCCCAGGAGGGGAAGCTGGGGAATAAAGAAGCAACGGCTCCCGCGGTGTGAGCAGGCGTCCCCGAGGACCCGCTGCTCCGACGGGTCCTTCGGCTGCTCTGTGTCCTGTGCCCTCACCGCCCCTGTTCTGCCCCCGGGGGAGGGGAGAGGGGGAGTCAGGGGGGGGGGAGCTGGAGGCTTTGCAGCCTGGAGAAGGCGCGCTGAGGCTCCTGTGTTGGTGGCTGTCAGCGCCCGGGTTTTCAGACACTGAGACCCGCCCCGGGGCTGGGTGCCGGGTGCAGGGACCAGGCAGGGTCCAGGGCAGGGGGTTCTGGGCGTCCTCAGGGCCTGGCTGAGGGCGGAGCGGGGCTGGACAGACAGGGGGCCTAGGACCTCCTCTTTCTCCAGTCCGTTGTTATTTTTAAATATTGTCAGCTGCACTCTGGGTAACCAGCAGCCTCACCGCGCCCCGTGCTCCTCGGTGGGGAGGGGTGGGGAGGGGGGCCATGGACCCCAGAGCAGCCGGGCTGCCTGAGCGGGGGCAGGGCAGGGGCAACGGTGGCCTGTGCTCTCCGCGTGTCCCCCCCCCCAGGGCAGACCGCTCTCTGCCTGGGGTCCCGCCTCCTCTGGGCCCTCCTTGGGGTGCAGAGCTTCCTGTCCTCCTCCTCCTCCTTTCCCGCCGGCTGGCCCCAAGGAGGGCTCCCATGGGGGAGGAGGGCTCCTGGGCAGCTGAGGCCCAGCGGCTCGGGTCCTCGGCTGCAGTCTGCGGGGACAGCTTGGGGCAGCCAGAGAGCTGGCCCACCCCAGCGGCATCCTGGGAGGCACCCCTGGCCCTCCCGGCAGGTGCCACGTCCTGTCTGGGATGGATGGACGGACGGACCGCAGCTGGGATTCAACCACAAGCCTCTGGCAGTCTGTCTGCCCGGCTGGCTCCCGGGCGCCGGGCGGCAGGGGTGGGTGGGGAGCAGCGGTGGGCAAAGGCCTTCCCTCCGGACAGGGCGCCCATGCTGGGCCTGGGTGCCACCTGGGTGCCACCTGGGGACACAGGCCCTCGGGGGGGAGGTCCCTGGAGGCCGCTCAGCTCAGCCACCGGAAGGCGGCTGGAGAGGTGGCGAGACCCCCGATGCTCACAGGTGCCTCCCACGTCTGCACCGCCCCACCCCCGCCCTGCACCCCGAGCCCCACACACCGTATCCGAGGCCCCGGCCGCAGGGCGAAGCCGAAGTCTATTAAGATGTAGAGAGATTGAAGGGCATGAGACAAGCGAGACAAGATGTTTAATTTAGTGATAAGAAAAGCAATCAAATCTCTCCTCCCGGACAGAGAGGGGCCGAGCGCAGCTGCTGCCGACGGGGCAGCTGATCTGTGTTTCTCTCTCATTGATGTTTCTGACTCTCTATCCCTCTCCCTTCCTCTCTGTAAAAAAATAAATAAAATATATTTAAAATGTATATATATATTTTTTAAAAAGAAATGAAGTATCTTTATACAAAAAAAACAAAACAAAACAAAAAAACAGACCAGCCCTGGCCTGGTCAGTGGTTAGAGCCCCAGCCCCAATCCTGAAGGGCCACAGGTTCGATTCCCAGCCCCGGTCAGGGCGAGTGTGGGGACGCAGCTCCAGGGGCAGACGCGGCCGTTTGGACGGGAAGCGTGGCCGGTGAGATGCCGGGCGGGCGGGCTGCAGGCCCGGCCCTGCCTGCACCTCCAGGGCCGGCCCAGCCAAGTGAACAGCCCTGTGCAGCCAAGCGGACAGCCGCTGGCGAAAAGGTGGCTGGCACTGGTTGCCAGGCAACCTTCTCCCGGCTCACCAGTCCCCACTGTGCTCCGGCCGCAGGCTGTATATATATTTTTAATTAAAGGGGGCCGCGCGGTGACGGGGAGTTCCGGCCGCCGGCCATCGGCCAAGGGGACGCGGGTGAGCCTGCCAGGGGCCGTGGGACACGGACGCGGTAATGGACGCCCCGGCGCCGCGGGGCGGTCAGAGGAGGGGCTGCCTGGGACCCGCTCCTGAGCGCCACGCCCGGTCCCGTGTGCAGTGAGAGGAGGGCCGCGCGGACGGGGAGGACCGGGGCACAGGCCGGCTGGGCGGGAGGCGCCTCGACTGTGATGGGGATGGAGGCTCGGGGCTCCGGGCCTCCCTGGAGGCAGAGGCGAGGTCGGCTTCCCCTCGGGCTGGGCCCCAGGAGCCGGGGCGACTGAGCCAGGGAAGCCGGCTGAGCCACCAGCTGAGGGGGCGCCGGGTTCGAGACGGAAAAGGAGCAGGTGGTGCCCGGCTGGTGTGGCTCCGTAGTGAGCGCCAAGCTAGGAACCGTGAGGTCAGGGTTCGATTCCTGGTCGGAGCACAGGCCCAGGTTGTGGGCTCCATCCCCTGACCCCCAGTGGGGGGCGTGCGGGAGGCAGCTGGTTGATGTTTCTGGCTCTCTGTCCCTCTCCCTTCCTCTCTGTAAAAAATATAAATAAAATATGTTTTTAAAAAAATGTTGGCTCTCTAAAGAAATGTCAATCGTCGTCCTGTTGGTTTTTGGCTCTGCGGACGAGTGAGTTTTCCCGCAGGTTTGGGCTCCACCGGCTGGCGGACCGGGTTTCTGCTCCTCCGCTACGAATGGCCTCCCTGCCCCCCCCCCCCCCCCCCGCCTTCCTGGGCACCAGCCCCGCCCCTGGGAGCCGCCCCCGGCGGCCCCGTGCCCACGTTCCCGAGCCCTTCCCTCCGCCGGCACCACCGGGATTCCTCCGGCGAGGAGCGCGCTTGGCAGAGGCTGCGCTTTCTCTGCTTCCTCTTCTGGGGCTGTGTTTGTTCCCGGCTGAGAGCCATCTGCTGCGTGTCCCCGAACATATGAGGGAGCGTGTATTTGCCACACACAGTTGCTCCCCATCCAGACCCGGGATGCGCGGCGTTCCGGGAAGCGAGCGCCGGCGGGCGGACGTCGGAACGTTCCAGATGGCGGGGCCGAGGTGCTGGAATCGCTCCCTCCCGGGAGGTGGGGTGCACCCCACGCACAGGAGCCGCGGGACCCCGCTCTGCGATGGGGGAAGCGCCTGCTCCTCTCTCTCCTAAGGGCCTGGACTCCAGTGGGTCCCCCGTATTTCTGTCCCCTCGTGGGGGACGGGGGGGCTTCCCACGGGCCAGGCACGGTCGGCAGTGGGAAGGCCACCGGGGTCCTGGCTGGAGTCCCACCACGGCAGGGCAGGCTCACGTGTGGCCAGGGGCGCGGTCCGTGGACCCACCAACTCCTTCCGGCTCCGGAGGACGCGACGGGGAGGGCAGGGGCGTGGGGAGAGCAGAGGACGCTATCCCCACCTGGAACTATTACGTCAGAGGCGGGTGGAGCAAGAAAACTTAAGTAAAAATGTCAGTTGTTGTCCTGACTGGCGTGGCTCAGTGGACAGAGCGTCAGCCTGCAGACTGAAGGGTCCCAGGTTCGGTTCCTGTCAAGGGCGTGGACCTTGGTTGCGGCCACATCCCCAGTGGGGGCCGTGCAGGAGGCAGCTGATCGATGTTCCGTTGCATTCAATGTTTCTGACTCTCTGTCCCTCTCCCTTCCTCTCTGTAAAAAAATCCATAAAATATATTTTTTAAAAAAACAAAAAAAACAAGCAGAAATGGCTTTAGACAAATCTGATCTTTCATGACAACAGAAGGAAGACTCCATCTGTGGACAGCGTGCGGGCCCCTTTGGGTGGCAGGTGATAGAGAACTTGAACGGGCGTTGGCACAGGATGGACGTACCGCACCCCGGTAGAGACAGGAACCGAACCCTCTCCATCACCAGCTCTGGAGACAGACTGAGTTCCAGGTCCCTGCCTGGACAGGAAGCCTATCATTTCTGCTTGCACGCCATTGGTCAGAATGCAGTCACATGGTTAGACTGGGCAGCAAGGGAGTCTGGGAAATGTAGTCCAGCGGCGTGCCCAGGTAGAAGAGGTTGGAAGGCAGGCCCTGTCCAGCTGTCCACCCGGCGGGGTCGGACTCCTCAGCCTCTGGGCCTCCTGCGCCTGGGATCCCTGTGATTGACAGAGGCAGCTAGATTGGCAGGTTCTGAGAAGAACTGGTCCCGGCCCCCCCCCCCCCAAGACATTGGACGCACATACCAAGGGGAAGCCATAGATGAAGTATTTTTTTAAAATATATTTTATTGATTTTTTTTACAGAGGGAGAGGGAGAGGGATAGAGAGTTAGAAACATCGATGAGAGAAACTTCCATCAGCTGCCTCCTGCACACCTCCTACTGGGGATGTGCCCGCAACCAAGGTACATGCCTTTGACTGGAATCGAACCCAGGACCCTTCAGTCCGTAGGCCGACGCTCTATCCACTGAGCCAAACGGGTTGGGTCTAGATGAAGTATTTATATTTTGAATATATTTGTATTGGTTTCAGAGAGGAAGGGAGAGGGAGAGAGAGAGAAACATCCACGATGGGAGAGCATCATGGATCAGCTGCCTCCTGCACGCTCCCCACTGGGGAGCAGGTCCACTACCCGGGCCTGTGCCCTGACCGGGAACTGAACCGGAAACCGAACTGGGAGCTCCTGGTTCGTAGGTCGACACTCAACCTCTGGGCCACGCCGGCCGGCCTGGCTGCGAAGTGTGTCTCTGTTTGCATCGTCTCTGGGACATTCTCGGGCGTCTGCAGAGGGGAGAGCAGCTGAGCGGACAGTCATTGCAGTGTCCTGAGGTCGCCCTCTCCTCACAGTTGGCCTCGCGGGGCCTCAGACCCAGAGACGCCGTCTCCCAGGGAAAGCCAGATGTGAACGCCCGTGCTCAGCCTCCTCTCTCCTTCCCGGGCGGGTCAGGGCCGTGCAGGGCTGACCGTGAGAATGGCCCTGAGAGTGACCCTGAGAATGACCCTGAGAGTGACCCTGAGAATGACCCTGAGAGTGACCCTGAGAGTGCACAGAACTCTGCCCGAGGCAGCCGCCTTTATTTACCGTTTCCGCTCCTGCCTCGCTCCCTCCTTCCCCGTTCCCTCTGCGCCCACCGCCGGGGCCGAGGGGGGGAGCCTTCGGTGGCTGCCAGGCGTGGGGAGCTGGCAGGAAGAGAGGAGGCTTCAGTGCACCCACTTGAGAAGCCGCTTCTCTGGGAAGGACCATATGGGGCTTGTTCAGCCCGTGTGCCAATCCCCTCCCACGTCTCTGTGCCAGGAAACTCGGGGTTCAAAGAGGCGAGAGGGGGAGGGAGGGGAGAGAGGAGAGGGAGAGAGCTGGGGCAGCTCCCTGCGGGGGCGGGGTGGGAGGGGCGGCGGTCCTGGGGCGGCGGTCCTGGGGTGGGAAGGAGGGGACACATCTACTCCTTTGTCTGAGGGCAGCAGCAGCCTGGATGCAAATGGGCTAAAGCCCTGGCTCAGTGGATAGAGCGTCGGCCTGCGGACTGAGGAATCCCGGGGTCGATTCCGGTCAAGGGCACGTAACTTGGTTGCGGGCACATCCCCAGTAGGAAGCATGTAGGAGGCAGCTGATGGATGTTTCTCTCTCATCGATGTTTCTGACTCTCTGTCCCTCCCCCTTCCTCTCTGTAAAAAAAAACCAATAATATATATTTAAAAATAAAAAAATAAAAAATAAAAGCAGGCCCCGGGCTCCACTCGGAAGAAGTGATTTATATGGCAAACTAGACAGTGGGTCTCACGTCCCGATGGCTGGTCCTTCCTGGTGGGGGTTCTCTGAATTCCTCTCTCTCTCTCTCTCTCTCTCTTTCTTTTTTAAATATATTTTTATGATTTAAAAAAATCCTCACCCAAGGATATTTTCCCATTGATTTTTAGACAGCGTGGAAGAGAGAGGGCGAGGCAGAGAGAAACATCGACGTGAGAGAAACGCATCGATGGGTTGCCTCCTGCAGGGCTCCCCCCCCCCCCCCCCCCCCCCGACCAGGGCCTGGGCCGGGGAGGAGCCTGCAACTGAGGTGAGTGCTCTTGACTGGAATCGAACCCAGGACCCTTTGGTCCACAGGCTGACGCTCAATCCACTGAGCGCACTGGCAAGGGCATAAGAATTTTTTTTATTGACTTCGGAGAGGAAGGGTGAGGGAGAGAGAGATAGAAACATCCATGATGAGAGAGAATCACGGACCAGCTGCCTCCTGCACGCCCTCTCCTGGGGATGGAGCCCACGGACCGTGGCCTGACCGGATCCGGCCGTGGCCTCCTGGGTCATGGGTCCACGCTCAGCCGCGGAGCCAGCCGGCCGGCCTCTGGATTTCTCCAGACAAAAGAAAAGAGTTTCCATGTGGGAGAGGAACGGGTCCCTCGGACCTGGCTGCACCCACCGGGTGGGCTGAGGTGTCAGAGGTCAGGGAACGGGGGTGGGGAGCGGTCCTGGCCAGGGCGGAGGGGACCCGCCTGGAGGACCGGAGCCGGCCCTGACCCGGGGCCTCCGGGTCCCCGTCAACCTCAGGCCCGGTCCACCCAGGGCGGAGGGGAGGGGGCTCGGGGGGGGGGGACCCCGCTCTCTGCGCTCCACCCACAGAGGCCCCCCCCAGGAGGGCCGAGCGGCCGGACCAGGTCCGGTCAGCCCGGGGTCCCCTGGAGGTCCATCGAGTCCGGGAGGGGATGTGGGGGGCCCGCTGGCTCCGCCCCGCCCTGCGTCCGGACGCCCTTGGGCTGGGTCCCGGGAGCGCGCGGTCCCGCCCCCGCCCGGCCCCCCAGCCCGGGGTGGGGAGGGGCGCCGGGAGCGCTCGGACCGCCCCGGGGGGGAGGGGGACAGTCCCGGCGGGAGCGGGGAGCGGGGAGCGGGGAGCGGGGAGCGGGGAGCGGGGAGCGGGGAGCGGGGAGCGGGGAGCGGGAGCGGGGAGCGGGGAGCGGGGAGCGGGGAGCGGGGAGCGGGAGCGGGGAGCGGGGAGCGGGGAGCGGGGAGCGGGGAGCGGGGAGGGGGCCTCGGGCTGGGCGGCGCGTCCTCCGCACCGGCGCCGTGACCGTGACTGCGGGGCCGCCCAGCCCGAGGCCGCCGGCCGCTTCCGCCTCCGCCTCCGCCTCCTGGTCCCCGGCCCCCGGCCCCCAGGTCCCCCCGGCCCCCCGCGACCCGGGCCGCGCCCCTCGGGGGGGGGATGCCGGCCGCGCCCCGCGCCCCCGGCCCCGGGCGGCCCCGGAGCGCGGGGACCCGGGCGGCGGCGGGGCGGGCGCGGTGGTGCTGAAGGGACAGCGCCCGCGGCCTCCTCCCCGGCCCGCCCCGGCCCCGCCGCACCCCAAACCCACAGCCCCGTCCCCCCCAAACCCCAGCCCCCTCCTCCTCCAGGGCCCCGCCCCGGCCCGCCGCACCCCAAACCCCAACCCACAGCCTCCCTTCCCCCAAACCCCAGCCCCCTACCCCTCTTTCCCAGCCCCAAACCCCCAACCCACAGCCCCCCTTTCCCAGCCCTTCTCCCCGCAACTCCCCAATCCCCTTCCCCCAAACCCCAGCCCCCCAAACCCACAGCCCCCTCCTCCGCCCGCGGCCCCGCCCGCAGCCCAAACCCACAGCTCCCCTAGCCCAGCCCCTCCCCCTCCCCTTCCCCAGCCCCAAACCCCCGGCCCCAAACCCCCGGCCCCCCAAACCCCCGCCCCCCAAACCCCCGGCCCCCAGCTCCCCGGCCAGCCCCCGCACGTGCCCCGTCCCCCCCGCCCGGCCCCGCAGCCCGGCCCCGCAGAGCGGCGGGGGGCAGCCAGCAGCCGGGCCGGTCCCGGCGCCGGGCGGGCGGGCGGGCGGGCGGAGCCGGGCCGGGGCGGCAGGTGCCCGGGGAGGGTGCCCGGGGCCGGGGAGGGTGCCCGGGGCGGGGAGCGGGGAGCCGGGCGCCCATGGCGGCGGCGCGGCGGGTGCGGGCGCTGCTGGCGGCGAACCTGCTGGCGCTCGCGGGGCTCGTGCTCTTCGCCGCGCTCTGCCGCCGCGGGGGCCGCCCGGGGCCGGGGCCGGGGCGGGGGGCCGGCGCGGGGGCCGCGGACCGCGAGGCCATCCTGCGGCGCCTGGACCACCTGGAGGAGGCGGTGTTCCGCCAGCTCAACGGTGAGCCGGCCTGGGGGTGCAGGGGGGGAAGTGGGGGGCTGGGGGAAGTGGGGGTGCAGGGGGGAAGTGGGGGGCTGGGGGGAAGTGGGGGGCTGGGGAAAGGGGGGGCTGGGGGGAAGGGGTGCAGGGGGAAGTGGGGATGCAGGGGGAAGGGGGGGCTGGGGGAAAGTGGGGGTTCAGGGGGAAGTGGGGGGCTGGGAAAGTGGGGGGCTGGGAAAAGTGGGGGGCTGGGGAAAGTGGGGGGCTGGGGGGAAGTGGGGGTCTGGAGGAAGGGGGGCTGGGGGGAAGGGGTGCAGGGGGAAGTGGGGGTGCAGGGGGAAGTGAGGGGGCTGGGGGGAGAGTGGGGGTGCAGGGGGAAGTGGGGGGCTGGGGGGAAAGTGGGGGTGCAGGGGGAAGTGGGGGGCTGGAGGAGAAGTGGGGGGCGGGAGGGAAATGGGGGGCTCTCCGGTCTGGCCACTGCCCTGGCCTCAGCTGCTGACCCTGCGCTGACCCCGGGCAGCGGGGGAGTGGCCCACAGGCTGGGCTGGAACTTTGGGGGCTCCGGGAGGGGGGGGAGAGCAGGGCTCTGGGGGGGCTCCGGCCGCAGAGGGCGTTGTCTGATGACCGCTGGCCACCCCGCTGACCGCCCCCCTCCCCAAGCACCCAGCTCCGCTGTCCCCCTCTGGGCCCGGCCCTACAGAGAACTTCCTGAGAGGCTGGGGACCTGCCCGGCCGGCGTGGCTCCGCGGATGGAGCCTCGGCCTGCGGACCAAAGGGTCCCGGGCTCGATTCCAGGCAAGGGCACGGACCTGAGCTGCAGGCTCCTCCCTGGCCCGGTGTGGGCGTGTGCAGGAGGCAGCCGTCCATGTTTCTCTCAGTCTCTCCCTCTGTCTCCCACTCGCCCTAAAAATCGATGGGAAAATATCCTCAGGCGAGGATTTAAAAAATAATAAGAGGCTGTAGGACCCGCTGGAGGGGCAGGTGGTGCCCAGGGGCAAGAGTGTGGACATGCTGTGCTTCTCCGGCTGCTGAGGGGTCAGGGGTCAGGGGTCAGGGGTTGGGTACCAGAGGGTGACCCTGCCCTTCAGAAGTGGCCGGCCCAGCCCTCTTTTATTAAAAAAAAAATATATATGGTTTTATTGACTTCAGAGAGGAAGGGAGAGGGAGAGAGAGACAGAATCATCCATGGTGAGAGAGAATCATGGACCGGCTGCCTCCTGCACGCCCCCGACTGGGGATGGAGCCCACAACCCCGGCCTGTACCCTGACCGGGAATCGAACCCTGACCGCCTGGTTCCTAGGTCGCTGCTCAGCCCCTGAGCTGAGCCACAAGGCTGGGCCCCTTTTATGCTCGTGGGGAAAGGGGCTCGCTGGCCATGGGGTTCACTCTGCTGCCCATCCTGGGGGAGCCCGGGGCTCGCCTGCTGCAGGAGGCGTGGGGTCAGCGTGAGGCCGGGAGCCGGGGTGGGGGGGGGCCCGCAGTCAGGGGCCCGGCAGGTGTGCACGAGGCAGGTGGCCCACACCCAGGGGGTGTCCGTGGGAGGCTCAGCTGCTGGGGGGGGGTCCTCGTTGCACCAGGAGCAGGCGGGTCACCCCGGAGAGTCTGTGCCCTCCCGGGGGTTGGGGCCACGGCCGCCGCCGGCCTCGAGCACCTTCCCGTCCCGCGGCCGCTCCGTGCGGTCCTGGGGGGCGGGAAGGTGTGCGCTGGTCTCTCCGGGGCTTTCCCTCCGGTTCCTGTTTGGGCAGCCCGGCCGCACGCAGCAGCAGCACTGGTCCCGGCTCCCGGGAGGTGCCCGGCCAGTCTGCCCGGCCCTGCCCGAGGGGGTCCTGGTGGGGCTCCCCCCGGGTGCTCGCCCACCTCTGACAGCACCCCTCAGCCTGGAGCCTCGTGACCCCGAGAGACGCAGGCCCCTCGCACCCCCAAACCCCCCAACCCTGCCCCCCGACAGGACAGGACGCCCGGTCCTGCCCCCGGGGGTCCCGAAGGGCCTGGGCTGTCCCGGTGTCCCCTCCTTGCAGAGGCCGCGGCCCGCCAGGGGGAGGGGCGTCTCCGGAGCTGTGCCCCGAGCCCCCGCTGTGGGAGGGACGGCCGTGAGGCTGTGTCTCCCCAGGAAGCCCGAGGTTATGTGAAAACAGGGCAGCTCCCGGTTGTGTAACATCCGGCCAGCGGCCCTTCCCGGGGAGAGGGAGAGCCGGACTCTCGGAAAACGGGGGCCTTCCCTGCCCTTCCTGCTTCCCAGCTCTGACCTGCGGTGAGGATGTGTCTCCGGACGGACAGAGGGTCACCCGGGCCCGCCGGCCTCTCCCCTCTCCCTCCTCCCTCCTTTTCCTGTAAAAATCCTTCTCTCCTCCCTCCTTCTCTCCCTCCCCCGAGTCTCTTCCTCCTCCTCAATGTCCCTGCCCCCCCCCACTTTCTCCACCTTCCCCCATCTCTGTCGGTGTCCCTCTGTCTCCATCTGCCTGTCTGTCTCTGCCTCCCCCCTTTCTGTCCCTCTGTCTCTGTACCTCTCTGTGTCTGTCTCTCCCTCCCTCTCTGCCCCCCCCCCCCCGGCCAGATACACAGCACAGTGTCTCCCCAGGAAATGATCAGGGAGCCCCCAGGCCACCCCCCACACACAGGGGTCCCCAGGAGGGGGCAGTGCAGGAGCGGGGCGGAAGGTTGATCATAAAAACCCACTTGGGAAGGACTCGGAAGGGTCAGACTGCTCTGTTTTATTTTATTTATTTGTGTTTGAACCTGTTTTTATTGATGTCAGAGAGGAAGGGAAAGGGAGAGGGAGAGAAACATCCATGAGGAGAGAGCATCATGGACCAGCTGCCTCCTGCACGCCCCCTACTGGGGATGGAGCCCACAACCCGGACCTGCACCCTGACTGGGAGTCGAACCCTGACCGCCTGATTCCTAGGCTGACGCTCAACCACCTAGCCACACCGCTGGGCTGCCATTGGGATCTGAGCGGAGCCCTGCCCCCTGAGACCTGGGTGGGAGTGGGGAGCTGGGCCTGACCATCTGACCCTCTGGTGCAGGGCCCCTCGGAGCTGGATGGCTGCCAAGGCCGCAGCACCCACCTCTCTCTCCCTCCCACCTGAACCGGGGCCGGTGGGCCCGCTGGTTGGGAGGAGCCGGCCGAAGGCAGTCCTCACCCTCCCTGCCTTCCCTCCCTGGTGGAGGGGATCATCGGCGGCATTTCCATCCCCTGCCCCCCCCCCCCCCCCCGGACCATCCGTATTCGTCATCTTCGGGGACGCGCTGACGATGGAGGGGATGTATCACACACTCGTTAGTCTCGGCGAGGGAATATGTTACAGGCGTGGCGGACCCAGCGAAATATTCGTGGCTCCCTCGTCCCCCAGGGTCGTCCGTCTGCTCGACATCGGCAATCCGTTACCCGTTTGGGCCCCGGGGACCGTGAGAGTCCTGTCGGCAGTGAGATCAGCTGCCGAATCCGAGGGAGAGTGGGTCCAGCTGAGGCTGGGCGGGAGCACGGTTCTCTTCGAGGCCCCGCCGCTGTGCCTCCGTTAACAATGCAGCTTAACCGCCAGCCGGTTAATCATGTGGGTTAACCATCAACCTGTTAATAATTAGTCATCAGCTGGTTAGCAATGCGGGTTAACCTTCAACCTGTTAATAATTAGCCATCAACTGGTTAGCAATGCAGGTTAACCATCAACCGGTTAACAATTAACCATCAACTGTTTAGTAATTCGGGTTAACCATCAGCCGGTTAACAATTCAGATTTGTTCATTGGTTAGAGTTACAGGTTTGCTGATATACATGCGATTTGATATGTAGGCTACTTTGTTGTATGGACAACAAGCTTCAAAACCTCACGTCAAATTTTCTGAAGGTGTTAACATCCTAGATATTTTTACGCTTAAAAATGTCAAATTTTGTGCTAAAAAAAAAAAAAAAAAGAGCATTTGCGGTAAGTTTTAATTCATTACTTTATTTTGAAGAAAAGTGCTGCTGAAAGTGATCAGGAAGCTTATGGTGAACACGCTCCATCTCAAGACACTGTGAATGCTGGTTTAAACGCAACAGTGACAAGCATTACTGGATGAAGATGCGTGTCAAACTCAAAAACAACTCGCAGAAAGATTAAACGTTGCTCAGCAAACAATTTCTGATCGTTTACAAGCAACGGGAAAGATTTTAAAGGAAGGAAAACGGGTGCCATATCAACTGAACGGAAGACAAATGGAAAACGGAAAAGTCATCAGTAAAATGCTGCTTCAACGGCACAAAATAAAGTATTTTTGCATGGAATTGTGACTGGCGATGAAAAGTGGGTTTATTTTGAGAATCTCAAACCCACAGAATCATGGGTTGATCCAGTTCAACCATCAACATCGACTGCCAGGCCAAATCACTTCGGAAAGAAGACACTGCTCTGCGTTTGGTGGGATCAGGAAGGTGTGGCGTCTTATGAGCTTCTCAAGCCAGGTGAAACCGTTAATACTGATCGCGACCGACAACAAGGAATCAATTGGAACCACGCTTTGATCGTAAAACGACCACAATGGGCCAGAAGACACGGCAAAGTAATTCTGCTCCGTGAGGACGCACCATCACACACTTCAAATCCAGTTACAAAACCAGTGAAAAGATCTTGCCTGGGAAGCATGAACCCGCCCGCCGTGTTCACCAGCCCTCGCTCCTTCAGAGGACCCATGTTCCGATCGACGGCACACGCCCTGTCTGAGCGGCACTTCCACACGGACGCGGACGTGGACAATGGGGTCTCTGGATGGTCTGCCCCAAACAAGAACAGTTCTATTGGGACGGTACCCACCAGTGACCTGACAGATGGGGGAATGTGTGGCTAGCGATGGAGATCATTTTGAAGGAAGCACTTTTGATGTTTCTCTTGAAATTACCATGTTTTCTTTGATGACAAAAGCCACACTTTTATATTTGTACTGATTTCAGAGAGGAAAGGAGAGGGAGAGAGAGAGAGAAACATCCATGAGGAGAGAGAATCACGGACCGGCTGCCTCCTGCACGCCCCCCACTGGGGATGGAGCCCACAACCCCAGCCTGTGCCCTGACTGGGACTCGAACCCTGACCTCCTGGTTCCTAGGTCGATGCTCTGGGGGAGTTTGCAGTATCTAGACGCCCCCCTGCCCCCTCTGAGGAGCCCAGTCACCGGCTCGGTTCCCATGGTCCTCCCTTCGGGCCTGGCTGCTCCCGGCCGGGCAGCCACAGCTCCCGGAAACGGAGGTGATTCCTGGGGTCCACGCCTAACGTTCCCCGCGGTTCCCAGGCTCCCGGTGGGTTCCACCAGCCTGCCCCGCCCTCCTTGGGACCCCGGGCGACATCGAGACCCCTCCTGTGGCTGCCAGAGGCCGTCCCCCGTCCCAGGGGTGTCCGGACCCCGAATCCTGAGCCGCCGGCGGGCACGCCGCCCCTCCCGAGGCCCGCAGGCGGCTCTCCCTCGTGGAGGAGGTGTGCCCGGAGGTGTGCCCGCAGCCCTGCCGCTGACTCCTCTCCGGAGGCTGGCGAGGCCCCGTGACAGATGGGACTTGGTGACTCAGAGAAGCTGGGGCTGGGAAGCCACACTTCCTTCCGAGCTGAGACACAGCCGCCCACACGTCCGGGAGCCAGGAGGAGTGGGAGACGGCTCTTCGGGGCGGGGATGGCTATTCGGGGCGGGAGGGCAGAGGCTGTCCACGGGGCTCCGGGAGCTGGCCGTGGCCAGACAGGGCCAGCGTGTCCCCCTTCCCCCCTCCCCCGCCCCGAACACCCGCCCCAGCTCCTTCCAGATGACAGCTCCGCTGGGCTTTTCTTTCTCATGGAACTGAGATCCAGACGCTGCCGGACCACCCCCCCTGCCCCCGCTCTGCCCCCCCATGTCCTCCCATTGCCCAGGGGGTGGACTCAGTGCTTGAGCGTCAACCTAGGAACCAGGAGGTCACAGGTTCGATTCCCGGTCAAGGCATGTGCCCGGGTTTTGGGCTCCATCTCCAGTGGGGGGCATGCAGGGGCAGCCCATCCATAATTCTCTCTCCTCATGGATGTTTCTCTCTCCCCCCCTTCTTCTCTGAAATAAATTAAATATATATATTAAATTTTTTAAAAAGCTGTATCCGGTGTGGCTCAGTGGATAGAGCGTCGGCCTGCAGACTGAAGGGTCCCGGGTTTGATTCGGGTCAAGGGCATAAGCCTTGGTTGCAGGCACATCCCCAGTGGGGGGTGTGCAGGAGGCAGCTGACCGATGATTCTCTCTCATCGATGTTTCTAACTCTCTATCCCCCTCCCTTCCTCGCTATAAAAAAAATCAATAAAATATGTTTAAAATAAAATAAATTTAAAAAAAAGACCCTGTGGCTGGGTTGGGACCCACTCCAATTCAGGGTGGCCCCTGAGCCCCCGAGTGGATGGGCGTGTTCATGTAAGTACACGTATGTGCACATACGTGCCCATGCTGATTTCTCCTCCGCCCCGGAGGGTGCCTGGCGATGGGCTGATGTGGACCCTCTGGAAACAGAGCCGCGAGCTGCCCTCCTGGTTCACCGCTGAGTCCATGGGAACCGCCGAGACCATGGGAACCACTGAAACCAGCCATGGGGCGTAGAGAGACGGGGGTGGGGGTGGGGGAGGGGCCGTGGCGCTGCGCACACGGAGGCGGGTGTCCCTGCGGAGAGAGCACCCAGGCCGGGATCGAACCCAGGACCCTTCCGTCCACAGGCCGGTGCTCTCTCCAGACCCGCCAGGCGCCACGGTCTTCTGACCATCTCCGCGGTTCTGCCTTTCCGGCCTCACCCGTCCGTCCGTCCGTCTGTCCGGGACCTGCCTGACCCTCTCTCCTCTCCCCAGGCCTCGCCAAGCCCATGGGGCTGGTGGAGGGCCCGGGCGGCCTGGGCCAGGGCGGGGCGGCGGCCACGCTGCAGGGAGACAGCCAGGAGGCCGCCGGCAGCTTCGAGGAATTCGGCTACAACGCACAGCTGAGCGACCGCATCTCCCTGGACAGGACCATCCCCGACTACCGGCCCAAACGGTGAGCCGGCCGCCCCGGTCCTTCTCCCGCCTCCTCTTCCTCCCTCCTCCTCCTCCTGCTCCTTCTCCCTCCTCCTCCTGCTCCTTCTCCATCTCCTCCTCCTCCTCCTCCTCCTCCTTCTCCATCTCCTCCTCCTCCTCCTGCTCCTTCTCCATCTCCTCCTCCTCCTCCACCCTCCTCCTCCGGCTCCTCTGCCTCCTCCCCCTCCTCCTCCTCCTCTCCCTGGACAGGACCATCCCCGACTACCGGCCCAAACGGTGAGCCGGCCTCCCTGGTCCTTCTCCCGCCTCCTCTTCCTCCCTCCTCCTCCTCCTCCCTCCTCCTCCGGCTCCTCTGCCTCCTCCCCCTCCTCCTCCTCCTCTCCCTCCTCCTCATCCTCCCTCCTCCTCCTGCTCCTTCTCCATCTCCTCCTCCTCCTCCTCCTCCTCCTCCTCCTCCTCCTTCTCCATCTCCTCCTCCTCCTCCTGCTCCTTCTCCATCTCCTCCTCCTCCTCCTCCCTCCTCCTCCGGCTCCTCTGCCTCCTCCCCCTCCTCCTCCTCCTCTCTCTGGACAGGACCATCCCCGACTACCGGCCCAAACGGTGAGCCGGCCTCCCCGGGTCCTCTCCCTCCTCCTCCTCCTCCCTCCTCCTCCTGCTCCTTCTCCATCTCCTCCTCCTCCTCCTCCTCCTCCTCCTCCTCCTCCTCCTCTCTCTGGACAGGACCATCCCCGACTACCGGCCCAAACGGTGAGCCGGCCTCCCCGGGTCCTCTCCCTCCTCCTCCTCCTCCCTCCTTCTCCTGCTCCTTCTCCATCTCCTCCTCTCCTCCTCCGGCATCAGTGCCCAGGCGGGCGGGAGGGACCGTGTCACCGCGGGCAGATGCCGCCACCAGGAAGGCATCCGGGATGTCAGCGGCAGAACCGGCTGGGGTGACCCTTCCGTGACCCCTCCCCAGCTGTCCCGGGGTCTCCAGGACCAGACACAGCTTCCCGGCCGTGCTGAGCTGGACCGGGTCCCGGCAGGGCGGCTCCCTGGGAGCACCCGCCCGCCGCTCCCAGAGCTCTGTGTCTCCGGAGGCAGAGGCGGGCTCCCCATAACCCGCAGGGCAGCCAGAGGCAGGCACCCCATAACCCGCCAGGGCGGCCAGAGGCAGGCACCCCCATAACCCCGCAGGGCGGCCAGAGGCGGGCACCCCCATAACCCCGCAGGGCGGCCGCGGCCTGTGCTGGAGGCCAGCCGGCTCTGCCGCCTCCCGACCCGCCGGCCTCCGGGGCGGCTGCGGGGCCTGGTGCCGCCGCCTCTGCTCGGCCATAAATCTCCGCCGCCCGCCCGCCCACCCGGGGCCGGAGGCCCGGGTGTGCGGCTCCCAGGGGATGAGAGGCTGAGCCGGCCCGCTGTGGCCGAGCCCGCGTCCACCCCGGTGCGGGCAGCACCGCGTGCCCAGCGCTGGGCGGGAGGGGGCACCCTTCCCAGGTCGGTCAGATGTGGGCAGGGCAGGTTCTGGTTACCGTGAGCGAGCAGATAGCATCATGGCCGGTGGGTTTTTTAATTAATCCTCTCCGGAGGACATGTTCCCAGTATTTTTAAAATGTATTTTTATTGATTTCAAGAGGAAGGGAGAGAGAGAGAGAAAGAGAGAGTAGCATCAGTGAGGAGAGAGAACCATGGACCAGCTGCCTCCTGCACGCCCCACACTGGGGATGGAGTCCACAACCCGGGCCTGTGCCCTGACCGGGAATCGAACCTGGGACCCTTCCGTCCGCAGGCCGACGCTCTATCCACTGAGCCGCACCGGCTGGGGCCGGCCGGGCTGTTCTGATCTCTGTTAACCCTCGCCCTCTGTGGTTGGCCTGGGACGGGCCCTGGCCGAGCTGGCCCTCACACTGCCCCCCTCCTCCCCACCCCCTCCCTCCCTCCCGGCCCGGGGTCCCCCCCCGCCCCGCCCCCGCAGGTGCCGGCAGCTGAGCTACGCCCACGACCTGCCCCAGCTCTCCGTGGTGTTCATCTTCGTCAACGAGGCGCTGTCCGTGCTGCTGCGCTCGGTGCACAGCGTGGTCAACCACACGCCCTCGCCGCTGCTCAAGGAGGTCATCCTGGTGGACGACAACAGCGACAACGGTGAGCGGCCCGGGCGGGGGGCGGGGCGTCCGGGCGGGGGGCGGGGCGTCCGGGCGGGGGGCGGGGCGGGGCGGCGGGGCGTTCGGGCGGGGCGGCGGGGCGGCCTGGGCGGGGGCGGGGCGGCGGGGCGGGGAGGCGGGGCTTCCAGGCGGGGAGGCGGGGCGTCCGGGCGGGGAGGCGGGGGAGGCGGGGCGTCGGGGCACGGCCTGGGTCGGGTGCAGACCAGGCAGCGCCGTCCCGGCCGGCTTCCCCTCATCCCCACCTGAACCCCGTCCCCATCAGACACACCCCCCACCCCCACCCCCACCCCCCGCCCCGGGGGACCCCCACCCACGCTGCCTCTGAGTCTGGCCTCCAGGCCCCTCAGCCCTTTGGTGTCTAGGCCAGCGCTCCAACCGCTGAGCCACACTGGCTGGGCCCGCTCCCTCCTCCTTTAAGGCGAAGGACCCCATTCACTGGCATCTTCTCCGCTCACGGCCGAACAGTCCGGCCCCGCGTCCTCCCGTCTTCACCACGTGGGCCTGATCAACCGCCTCCGTGTCTGTCCGGTCTCTCCCGTGGAGGCCCGGGGGCGGGGGCGGGTCCGTCTCGGGGGCGGGTCTCTCTCCCGGGGTCTCCCGGAGATGGGACGTGGCTGGGACGGGGACAGGCCCGCGGGGGCCGGGCGCTGAGGGTCTCTCCACGGGGTCTCCGGAGATGGGACTTGGCTGGGACGTGGCTGGGACGTGGACGTGGCTGGGCCGTGGCTGGGACGGGGACGGGCACGCGGGGCCGGGCACGCGGGGCAGGGCGCTGAGGGTCTCTCTGCCCCCGCCCAGCGGAGCTCAAGGCCAGCCTGGACCAGTACGTGCACAGGCGGTACCCCGGGCTGGTGAAGGTCGTCCGGAACAGCCGGCGCGAGGGCCTGATCCGGGCGCGGCTGCAGGGCTGGAGGGCGGCCACCGCGCCCGTCGTCGGCTTCTTCGACGCCCACGTGGAGTTCAGCGCCGGCTGGTGAGGCGGGGCCGGGCCGCAGCGTCCCCTCCACCTGCAACTGTTTTTTTAATTTTTAAATATCTATTGTATTGGTTTTTACAGAGAAGCAGGGAGAGGGAGAGGGAGTTAGAAACATCGACGAGAGATAAACATCCATCAGCTGCCTCCTGCACACCCCCCACCAGGGATGTGCCTGCAACCAAGGTCCATGCCCTTGATTATAATTGAACCCGGGACTCTTCAGTCCGCAGGACCACACTCTACCTCTCTCTCCCTCTCTGTAAAAAAACCCAATAAAGTATATTTTAAAAAAAGTTTTCAATATATTTTTATGGATTTCACAGAGAGGAAGGGAGAGAGAGAAACATCCACAATGAGATAGAGTCATGGACCGGCTGCCTCCTGAGCGCCCCCCACTGGGGATGGAGCCCTCCACCGGGCCTGTGCCCGGACCGGGAGTCGAACCCTGACCTCTTGGTTCATAGGCCGATGCTCAATCGCTCAGCCATGCAGGCCGGGCCGGCCCACGTGGTCCTATCACCTTGGTGTGTCCACCGGCCGAGTGGGATGCAGGGAGCCAGCGGGAGGCCCTGGGTTTCCCCTGAGGGGGTGGAGGGAAGGGGGCGGGGCTGGGGGTGGGGCCGGGGGAGGGGTGTCCTGAGCCCGCCGCCCGCAGGGCCGAGCCCGCGCTGACCAGGATCCGGGAGGACCGCCGCCGCATCGTGCTGCCCGCCATCGACAACATCCGCTTCGACACGTTCGAGGT
Organism: Pipistrellus hanaki; assembly: GCF_964339955.1. Classification (NCBI taxonomy): domain Eukaryota; kingdom Metazoa; phylum Chordata; class Mammalia; order Chiroptera; family Vespertilionidae; genus Pipistrellus; species Pipistrellus hanaki. The sequence goes on from NC_140521.1 coordinate 289,408, forward strand.
GCAGCAGTACGCCAGCGCCGCCCACGGCTACAACTGGGGGCTGTGGTGCATGTACATCATCCCGCCCCAGGACTGGCTGGACCGCGGGGACGAGGCCGCGCCCATCCGGTGAGCCGCCGGGGCCCTGACCACTGAGCACCCGCCCGGTGGGGGCCTTTTCTAAAATATATATATATTTTGCTGATTTCTTACAGAGAGGAAGGGAGAGGGATAGAGAGTCAGAAACAACGATGAGAGAGAAACATCGATTAGCTGCCTCCTGCATCCCTCCCCCTCCCCCCACTGGGATGTGCCTGCAACCAAGGCACATGCCCTTGACCGGAATCAAACCCGGGACCCTTCAGTCGGCAGGCCGATGCTCCATCCATTGAGCCACACCAATCAGGGCGTGGGGGCCTGGTTTCTTAAATCCCTTGCTCGGAGGGGCCAGGACTGCATGCCGGGGCTGGAACGAGCCCCCAGACTGGCCAGCCGGCGGGTCCCCGGGCCCGGAGGGTCGCAGAGAGCAGTCTGTGGGCCCCCCACCTCCCCCGCCTCCGTCCGGGCGGCTGAGAGAGCCCAGGAGCCCAGGGGAGGGGGCGGGGGAGGGGGAGGGGGGAGGGCGGCGGGCGCTGGCCCGCCCCGCCCGCTCACGCGTGGTCCGCCCGCCCCCCCCAGGACCCCCGCCATGATCGGCTGCTCCTTCGTGGTGGACCGGGAGTACTTCGGGGACATCGGCCTGCTGGACCCGGGCATGGAGGTGTACGGCGGCGAGAACATCGAGCTGGGCATGCGGGTGAGCGAGCCCGGGAGCTGGTCGGGTGCCGGCGGGTGGGCCCGGCACTGCGTGTCCCCCGCCGAGCGTCCACGTGTGAGCTCGATGGCATTGGCAGGCGGAGTGTGACTGATGTCTGCCGAATCTGATAACAGAAGATGCGCACTTAGGCTCATCTCCATCATCTGAGCCGTTCATTCTTACATGTACATCAGAGGCCGGTGCACGGAATTCGAGCAGGGTAGGCTTTCCTTCCCCGGCTGCCGGCACCCGCTTCCCTCTGGCCCCCGGGACCCCGGCTTTCCTCGCAGCCCCGGCTCCGTCCGGAAGGAAGGCCGCCCGGAAAGATGCCCGAAGGACGTCCGGTCTCATTAGCATATTACGCTTTTGTTGTTATAGATATTTCAGAGGGAGAGAGAGAGAGAGAGAGAGAGAGAGAGACATCAATGATGAGAGAGAATCATGGATCGGCTGCCTCCTGCCTAACCCCAAACCCGGGCCTGTGTCCTGACTGGGAATCGAACCGGGACCTCCGGGTTCCTAGGTCTAGGCTCAGCCACGGAGCCACGCCGGCCGGGGGAGCCGTTCGTTCTCGCTGCATCGCTGAGCGCGGCACGTGGGCGGCGAGGATGCTGGGGATTCTGGGAGCTTGTCCCTCGGCCCGGCGTGCGGCCCGTCCCTGAGCAGTTGGTGTGTCTGTCCGCTTTGGATGTGGAAGGAAGGTCGGGGTGCCGATGGGGTTGTGGGCGCCCGAGTCCCCCTGGGTGGGGAACTCAGTTCAGGGGCCGGAGGTGCTGGGCCCACAGGATGGGCCCAGTGAGGACCCCAGGCCGACAGCGCCCTCCTGCTCTGTCAGAGGGGGTGTGACTCGGGGTGGTGGGACAGCCGTGGGTGGGGCCGCCGTCCACCCCCGACTCCCAGGGGCTGCAGATGCTGGTGTGGGAGCGAGAGGGTGGTGAGGGTGCTCTGTAAGATACCCACCCCTCCAGGGACCTGGGCCGTGGGCTCCCGGGGTTGAGCTCTGATTGGTGCGTGGTTCTTGTTCTGTGTGTTCTGTTTCTGGAGCATCATCTGTGGGGGGTTTTAATTTATTTTTTTATTGTTGTTTTGATGTTTTGCCTGTGGCCTTTTTATTCACAGGAGAGATTATTTAAGGCAAGTGTTTAAAAATTTATAGGCCGTGTATCGCCGTGGCCCGTTTCCGACCCGCTTGCCGCAGGCGTGGCGGTTAAAGCCGAGGGGTCGCGGGACGAGGCTGTAAATCGGATCGAGCGGCGCTCCCCTCCCCTTCCCCTGATGAATGTCTGATCACCTCGGGCACCGGCTAAAAGCCGGTACACAGCCCGCTCCGCGAGCCTGCTGTCAGCGCCCCGGAACCTTTTAAAACGATGCGTATAAATGCGTTGTCTCTCCTCAAGTATTTCATCGCCGAATGTCATAGCAGGCGCCCCCCCACGTGCACAGAGAGAATCCGCGTGTCTGATAAAGCAATCGCTTGCTGAGTCTGGGTCCTTGGGAACACTCAGGGCTGTGTGCAGCCGGGGAGCAGGGGGACCGGCCTGGGGGGAGGGGAACAGGGGGACTGGCCTGGGGGGGGGGGAACAGGGGGACCGGCCTGGGGGGGCAGGGGGATGCGGCCCGGAGGGCAGCAGCAGCGGCCACCTGAGGGAGGGCATGTCTGTCCGCTTGGGTGTCTTGTGGGGAAGCCCGCGGTGTGCACGCATCTCCCAGCACCCACGGAGACTGGCGCTGGGAGCCGGTCCCCCACAGAGTGTCCCTCTGTTGTCTGTGTCCTGTCACGTGCAAAGGCCGGGGAATTTGGTAGCCAGTGCTCCCGGGGGGGGCCTCGTCCGGGCTTTGGGGGCCTGAACCCCAGGCCCAGGCTTCTCTGTGGCCACGGACCTGGGGCCAGCACACAGGGGTGTCCTGGGCCTGTGAGCAGCATGGAGCTGGGGAAGGGCCAGGGGCGTGTCCAGGGGCGGGGAGTGCTGGGGGCGGGGCTGGGAAAGGCTGGGCGGGGCTCAGAAGAGATGTGGGCGGGGCTGGTAGGACAGGGGGCGGGGTTGGTAAAAGCAGGGCGGGGCGGAAAATGAAGTGAGCTGGGCTTCAAGGAGCTGGGTGGACGGGGCTGTGAGGGGCTGTGGGCGGGGGTGAGGTTTGGGGCGGGGCTGTGAGGGGCTGTGGGCGGGGGTGAGGCTGGGACTGTGATTGGTATGTGGGCGGGGCTTAGGCATGTGGGCGGGGCCAAGAGTATGGAGGCTGAGGTATGGGGGCGGGGCTGAGGCCGGGCGGGCTGTGATTGGGTTGTGGGCGGGGCTGTGAGGGCCTGTGGGCGGGGCCATGGGCCTGTCGGCGGGGCTTAGGCCTGTGGGCGGGGCTGTGATTGGTCTGGGGCGGTTTTGTGGGCGGGCCCGTGAGGGGCTGGGGGCGGGCTGAAGAGCGCTGTCCCGCCGGCAGGTGTGGCAGTGCGGCGGCAGCATGGAGGTGCTGCCCTGCTCGCGCGTGGCGCACATCGAGCGCACCCGGAAGCCCTACAACAACGACATCGACTACTACGCCAAGCGCAACGCGCTGCGCGCGGCCGAGGTGTGGATGGACGGCTTCAAGTCACACGTGTACATGGCCTGGAACCTGCCCATGACCGTGAGCCGCCAGGGGCTCCCATCGGGACAGCGCCCCCGGGAGGCCCGGGGCGGGGAACCCCAGATCCCGCTCCCCTCCCTGCGGAGGCCGGGACCCCGTGCCGACCCCCTGCCCCCTCCCGGCGGAGGCCCGGGGCGGGGAACCCCAGATCCCGCTCCCCTCCCGGCGGAGGCCGGGACCCCGTGCCCACCCCTCTCCCCTCCGCCCCAGAACCCCGGCGTGGACTTCGGGGACGTGTCGGAGCGGCTGGCCCTGCGCCGGAGGCTGAAGTGCCGGAGCTTCCAGTGGTACCTGGAGAACGTGTACCCCGAGATGCGGACCTACAACAACACCCTCACGTACGGAGAGGTACCGCCGCCCGAAGGCCCGCCAGGCAGCCCCCCCTTCCGGTCCTGACACCCCATGTCCCCCTCCCGCCCCCCATATGTTCATGGACATCCCTGTGCGCTGAGTCCCTGCTCAGCTGGGAGGGAGGCTCGTCTGTCTCTGCCTCCCCAGGGACAAGCAGGGCCATCCTTACAGATCACCCCACTTCTCCTCCCCCCCCTCATCCCCCCACCTGCCCAGAGCAGACCCCCGGCCTCCCCTCGGCCTCGCACCTCTCGCCACGGGCTTCTCCTGTGGATCCTGGTGCAGGTGAGAAACAGCAAAGCCAGCGGCTACTGCTTGGACCAGGGAGCGGAGGACGATGACCGAGCCATCCTCTACCCCTGCCACGGGATGTCCTCCCAGGTGGGGGTGCGGGGGGAGGGGGGCACTGGGCGTCCGATGCCACCCTGGCTGGGAGGCCAGGCGCTGGGGGTGCGGGTGGGCTTCCCAGCAAAGTTCCAGGGAAGAGGCTGAGGCGTCCCACAGCCCCGCGCCTGTTTTTAAACTTTTTAAAAAAATATATTTTTTTTTATTGATTTTTTTTTACAGAGAGGGAGAGGGACAGAGAGTTAGAAACATTGATGAGAGAGAAACATCGACCAGCTGCCTCCTGCATGCCCTCCACTGGGGATGTGCCGGCAACCAAGGCACATGCCCTTGACTGGAATTGAACCCGGGACCCTTCAGTCCACAGGCTGACGCTCTATCCACTGAGCCACACCGGCCAGGGTTCACCTGTTTTTATAAATAAAGTTTTATCGGCACACAGCCAGCCTCGGACGGAGCAGGACAGGCTGGGAGCAGGGCTGCCCCTGGGCAGGCTCCCCCACACTGGAGCCCAGGGTCACCCTGCTTCCCCCCCCTCCCCCCCCCCCCCCCGCCAGCTCGTGCGCTACAGCACGGAGGGCCTGCTGCAGCTCGGCCCCCTCGGCTCCACCGCCTTCCTGCCCGACTCCAAGTGCCTGGTGGACGACGGCAGGGCCCGCACGCCGGCGCTCAGGAAGTGCGAGGAGGTGGCCCGGCCGGCCCAGCGGCTGTGGGACTTCACCCAGGTCCGCAGCCGCGGGTCAGCGGGCGGGGCCGGGAGCCGGCGGGATGGCTGAGGGTGTGTGTGTGTGTGTGTGTGTGTGTGTGTGTGGAGGGCAGAGGAAGGGGGCAGCCAGCCCTCACCCCCGGATGCGCCCACGCCGGGCCCGGGCGCCGCGCTGACTCGGTCTCCCCGCCTCGCGCAGGGCGGCCCCATCGTGAGCCGGGACACGGGCCGGTGCCTGGAGGTGGAGATGTCCAAGGACGCCAACTTCGGGCTGCGGCTGGTGCTGCAGCGGTGCTCGGGGCAGAAGTGGGCGATCCGCAACTGGGTCAAGCACGGCCGGCACTGACCTGGGCCGGCCCGGCCCCACGCAGCCCCGGAGGCCTGGGCAGGAGCCTGCCCTTCCGGCCGACACCGGGTGCGAGCCCTGAGGACGCAGCTGTGCCCACGCCCGGAGCCAGAGGACCCGGCTGAGCCCATGCCCAGAGCCAGAGAATCCTGCTGTGCCCGCGCCCGGAACCCGGGGCCCGGCTGTGCCCGCGCCCGGAGCCCGGGGCCCGGCTGTGCCCGCGCCCGGAGACCGGGGCCCGGCTGAGCCCACACCCGGAGCCCGGGGCCCGGGGCCCGGCTGTGCCCGCGCCCGGAGCCAGAGGACCCGGCTGTGCCCGCGCCCGGAGCTCGGGACCCGGCTGTGCCCGCGCCCAGAGCCCGGGGCCCGGCTGTGCCCACACCCACTCGGGCAGGGACCTCACCTGGGCCTCGGGGGGTCGGCCGGTCCTGACCCCGGGACAGTGGGGAGGGGGCCCACGGGCAGTGCTGACGCCGCTCCGGCTCCAAACCACGTGCCTTTTCCCCGGTTTTCCTGTCCGGCTGCCCGGACGGCCGCCCTCTGCATGCACCGCCCTCACGCCCCCCAGAACTGCCCGTGGACGCGGAGGCGGCGGGCTGGCCTCCTGCCGTGCCCACCCTCCTGCGCCTGCCCCGTCAGACCCGAGGGAGCAGAGCTGAGAGGGGAACCGAGACCGGCCTCAGGGTCCCGGAGACGGGACGCTCCAACCCAACGGACAGCAAACGGAGGACCCGGGCCTGTGTCTCGTCCACGGGTCTGAGCTGGCCAGCGCCCAGGGCCGGGTCCCTGTCCCACGTCTCCTGCTCCCCGCTCCCCCTCCAGCCCGGACCAGGAGTCAGCCAAGGAGGACCCACAGCCCCTCGCCTGTTTTTATAAATAAAGTTTTATCGGCACACGGCCACGGCCACCTGCCTATGTATTGTGCCTGTAGCCTCTTTAAAAAAAAAAAAAATTTTTATTGATTTTCCATAGAGAAGGAGGGAGAGAGATAGAGAGTCAGAAACATCGATGAGAGAGAAACATCCATCAGCCGCCTCCTGCACGCCCCCCACTGGGGATGTGCCCGCAACCAAGGTCCATGCCCTTGACCGGAATCGAACCCGGGACCCTTCAGTCCGCAGGCCGACGCTCTATCCACTGAGCCACACCGGTCAGGCCTTCTTACTCTCTGGACAGCGTCCCTTGCAGAAAGGGAAGTCGTTCATTCCAGTCAGCTCCCTGGGGTCCCTCACCCCCCTTCTACCCCCCCAGCCCCCAGCCCCCAGCCCCCAGCCCCCTGGTTCCTGGCGTCCTGCTGCTGGGAGAAGGTGCCCCACTTTCCTCATTTCCAGAGAATCCTGCCGGCTCCAACACGAACCCCAAAAAGCCCAGCGGCAGCGGGAAGAGGCGACGGCAGGCGGCCACAGGTTGCCCCGGGAGGCCCGGCCGCTGGGGCGTGAGGCCCCGGACTCAGAGCCCCCACGCCCGGAGAAGCAGCACCGGGCGGATGAAGGCCCCGCGGGAGGGGAGCCGCGTCCCCGACGCCGAGTTAATTAAACCGCGGCCCGGAAGCCAGCCGTCACGGCCCGGGGCAAACGGGCGCGAAGCCTCATCTGTTATTCCTCTCGCTCTTGAAGCGCCCGCCAGTCGTTCTGGAATTAAATTAAGCGGCTTATCTGCACTAATGCAGACGGACAGGGCCATCTGTCTCTGCGCTGCCGCCGCCGCGGGCTGCCGGCCGCGCCCGCGAACATCAGTCATTTCCGCACCGCGTGGGGGGAGCTCGGGCCCGGCCCATTCATCCCGAGGTCACCAGGTCACCGTCTGTGGGCTGGGAGCTCCCGCTTTGCTTCTTTACTTTTAATTGATCTCAGAGGGAAAGGAAGAGGGAGAGATGGAAGCATCAGTGATGAGAGAGCATCATGGACCGCCTGCCTCCTGCACGCCCCCCGCTGGGGATGGAGCCTGCAACCTGGGCCTGTGCCCTGGACCCGGAACCGAACCGTGACCTGCTTGGAGGTCAGCGCTCCACCGCTGAGCCACACGGGCCGGGCTCCAGCACCTCTTTCTCCTCCAGGCCCTCCCGGCCGACCCTGACCCTCTCGGATGGTGGTTGAGCTCTGGCCGAACCCCACCTGCTGGACAGGAGGGCCCCCCACCCCCGGAGCCACTGGAGCAGCGACTCCAGGCCTTGGACACAGAGCAAGCCTAGGCGCACTGCCAAGCGGGGTTCTCTGACCTGTGACCCCAGGAGCCCAGCTGCAGCTTAGCTCAGCCCAAGCAGAGGCCACACGCTCCGGGGTCCCAGCGATCAGACGTGAAAGCTGGCCCCTGCGGCTCCCGCACGGCCCCATGGCCTGTGCCCTCAGGACAGGCTCGACCTCCTGAGCAGCGGGGACCTGGGACCAGCACACTGGACGGGACAGCCATCACAGAGGGCACCCGGCTCCCCCCTGCAGGGGACACGCTGTCCTCACGGCCGAGGGGAAGCGTCCGCCCCACCCGACGCTGCGGGACCTGCCTCCTGGCATGGCCCTGTCTGCAGCCGATGCCCTGACAAGCACTTGAGCATTGAGTGGCAACTCCTCATGGCTGGGCTGCATCCATCAGGGGACCCTCCCCACAGCAGGTGACCGGTCAACACCAGCCTCTGGGATGCTTCTCCTAAAATGCAGGCCCCAACGCCACAGGTTGGGGATGCCCAGCAAGAGGCCTCCCCTGGCCCTGGAGGGCCCCTAACCCAGCATGGCAGGGGTCTGTACCTTGGTCACAGAAGCAAACTCCATTTTACTTTAAAATATATTTTTATTGGTTTCAAAAAAGGAGAGAGAAACATCGAGAGGAGAGAATCATGGACCGGCTGCCTTCTGCACTCCCGCCACTGGGGATCGAGCCCCTAACCCGGGCCTGTGCCCTGACTGGGCATTGGCCATGACCTCCTGGTTCCCAGGTCGAACTCAACCCCTGAGCCACGCCAGCACCCCCCCCCCCCCCCCCCAGCATTTTAAGCTCCGCCTGGACGTGACGCGGTGGGCCTGTGGTCAGGGCCCGCCTGGGCTGGCGGGTGTGGAGGAGATGTCAGTGCTGTTGGGTTCAGACCGGAAAGGGCATTTGACACAGGGGCTGGCTACGGGGGACAGGAAGCTGCTGAGCTCACGGAGGGGACTGCCCACTTCCCTGGAGGGCCCAGTGCCCCGGCTGCTCCATGTGGGGCCCGAGAGGAGCCGGAGTCAGGGCCCCGTCAGCTCGGGGTGCAGTCCGGGCACGTGGGAGGAAGGACCCCATGCCGTCCCTGCTGACGGCAGCCTGTGGCAGCCCCGGGGGAGCCAGCCCCCTCGCTGGGGAGGGTCGTCAGCCGAGGGAGAAGTGCTGGGCGCAGAGGTCGCCACGCCGGCCCAGCAGGCCCTGCGGGGGGACGAACTCCAGCGGCACCGCCTCGGGCCCCTTCTTCTTCAGGTCCCGCTCGAAGACCTGCGGACGGACGGACGGACAGATGGACGGACGCTCTCCCCGGAGCCGAGCCGAGCCGCCCCCGCCCGGCCGCCCGGCCCTCACCTCGAAGGCGGTGAGCTCCAGCAGGGGCGCGATGCTGGCCTCGGGCAGGGACAGCGCCTGGTTGATGACGCCGGCGGCCTTGGACACCTCGGGGTGGTAGTGCCGCTGCAGCGCCTGGAGGGAGAGGGGCAGCTGCAGACCGAGGTCAGGCGCCCGGGAACCGGGGCGGGCGGACCGGGCGCGGCTCACCTGCAGCTCCCACAGCGAGCTCTCCAGGGCGCGGCTCTGCGCCGGGTCCTCCTCGTCGGGGTCGTAGGGGTCGGCGTCCAGCTCTAGGGACAAGACAGGCGTGTCCCCTGTCCTCCTGCCACCCGCCCCGCGCCGGCCCCCCCTCCCCCTGGGCCCCGCGCTGACCCCCCCTCCCCCTGGGCCCCGCGCCGCCCCCCCCCCCCTCCCGGGCCCCGCACCGGCCTCCCCGGGGCCTCCCCGCGCCCGCCGGCACTCACCAGGGCCCCGCGGCCGGTGCACCAGGACGCGGCAGGCCGGGTGCCTCTGCAGCAGGTTGCAGATGAAGGGCAGCACCATGAGCAGGGCCTCGGGGGGCGCCGTCAGGGCCAGGCGGGCCAGGCGCTTGGCGAAGGCGGCCACCAGGTAGGCGGGCAGGTGGCTGGGGAGAGCGGGCGTGAGAGCCTGCCCCGCACACCGGCCCCTCCGGCGGCCCCCCCCCCCCCCCGCCCCCCGCCGGGCCCCATGCCTCCGCGCTCACGAGGACGACAGGAAGAGGTCGGCCAGGTGGAAGAAGCGCGCCCGGTACTTGACGTGGAAGACGGACGGGTCCAGGAGGCCGTAGAGCTTGCGGTAGAAGTCGGGGTACTCCCTGGGGGGGTGGGGGTGAGCGAGCGTGTGGGGCGGCAGGCAGACAGGCCAGGGCCCCAGGGACTCACAGCCTCCTCCCTGCCCCTGCCCCAGGAGCTCCTGAAGCTGCCTGACCCCCGGCCAGAGCAGCAGGGGAGGGGAGGGGGTCAGGGGCAGAGAGGCGAAGGGGAAAGGAGAGAGGCCTGCATCCCCAGGTGGACACTCACAGGTTGTGCTCATGAATCAGGATGAAGAGTCCGTTCAAGGCCAGAAGGCTGATGGCGCCCCCTGCAGACAGACACAGCACGGAGCTGCAGCCAGCCTGCACCGAGACCCCAGGACCAGTCCGGAAAGTGGAGGCCAGGCTCCAGGCGACGGAGTCAGCTGCCCAGGCCCCCCCACGCCCCCCTCGGTCTCACGGGGAGACAAGGGCCGGCCCCACCCGGTCGGGCCCCTCTGGGTGCCCCGCGCACCGACGTCGTAGGCGCGGGTGAGGAAGTCGATCATGAGGCTGGGCTGGGCCAGGTGCGGCAGGATGGACTCGTGCATGATCACCAGCACCTTCTTGTAGAGGCTGAGGGGCAGCTGGGGGGGCGGGAGGGGGGTAAGCGGTCAAGGTCCCGTCTGCCGCCCCGCACAGGCCAGGCCGACTGGAGCCCCCTCCCTCCCGGCCTACCTTGTGCTTGAGGAAGCCGAGCCACATGAGCTGGAAGGCCTTCCTGTGCTCCTGGTGAGGAAAGGGTCCGAGGCTGCACCAGGTGCTCCCCGCCCCCTCAATCCCGCCCCCGCCCGCCACGTGGGAGCCGGAGCGCCCAGGCCCGAACCCAAGACCCTGTCCAGCTGTCCGGGCAGCCATGCCGAGTCCAACCCCCAGCAGACACGTGACGCTCAGGCGGCCTGGGACCTCCTTGCCCCCGGGGTCCTCTGAGTGACCAGGGGCTGTCCAGGCCAGGAAAGGGGGGCTCCCTTCTCCACAAGTCCCCCACCTGCCGCCTGAGGCTGCACCCCAGGACGGGCCTGTTCCCAGGAAGGCCCCCCCGCCCCCCCCAGGCTCACCTTCAGATGAGTGACCTTCCACTTGTCCGACAGCTCTGCCAGGGAGAGGGGAGAGGCGGTGTGAGGCTGGGGAGTGCAGGCCTCTCTCCTTTCCCCCTCTGCTCTCTGTGCCTGACTCCCTTCGCCTCCCCCTGCAGGCCCGGCCCAACGCTCACCTGGGTGCTTCACGTAGAAGTTCGCCACGTCACTCTCCTGGCGGGGCAGGCTCACGGCGGACAGCAGCGTGAACACGTTGTTCCAGAAAGCCAGGGGCACCTGCGGGGGCCGGGCCTGAGCTCCTGGGCTCCGCCCCCCCCCCAGCTGCGGGGGGGCCCCCCCTCCCCCAGCTGCGGGGCTCCCCCTCCCCCTCCCCCAGCTGCGGGGCTCCGCCTCCCCCTCCCCCAGCTGCGGGGCTCCCCCTCCCCCTCCCCCAGCTGCGGGGCTCCGCCTCCCCTCCCCCAGCTGCGGGGCTCCGCCTCCCCCTCCCCCAGCTGCGGGGCTCCCCCTCCCCCTCCCCCAGCTGCGGGGCTCCGCCCCCCCTCCCCCAGCTGCGGGGCTCCGCCCCCCCTCCCCCAGCTGCGGGGCTCCGCCTCCCCTCCCCCAGCTGCGGAGCTCCCCGCTCACCTCGGCGTGGGCGTCGGCGACCCTGGCCATGGCGTCGGCGGCCGCCCGCATCGCGTGGTAGCGCAGGTCGTCGTGCTCCAGGTACGAGCAGAACTGGGAGAGGAGCAGCGAGCAGTCCTCCTCCGGGGACAGCAGGCCGTCCACCACCGCCTGGGCGCGGGGCGGGGCGGGCAGGTGAGCCTTCTCCGTCCCAGGATGGCCCACCCGGCCGAGCCCACAACCAGACCCCCGGGAGCGCCTCCCCGAGGCCGGATGGGCCGGAGCGTCCACCGACAGCCTCCGCCCTGGCTCCAGCTGGGACCCGGGCCCTCACCTTGAAGAGCTGCCGGGGAAACAGGTAGCTGCCCTCCCACTTGGGCTTCTCCAGGGGGTGCGCTCCTTCCAGCTGCACGAACTTCATGAGGGTGCCGAGGGCCAGCTCCTGGGGGGTGGGGGGCCGCGGTGCCCCGACAGCTCGTCACCTCCCCGTGGACCGGCCCACAGAGCCCCCCCAACTTCAGCCTGACTGTCCGCCCCCCCAAAACCAGCCAAAAAGGAAGCAAGCGGGGGAAAACAAGGGCCCAACCTCCATGTATGTGTGTGTGTGTGTGTGTGTGTATGGGGGGGCTCGTGGCTGGGGTGCGGGGAACACTCAGGACGAGCAAGGTCGGGGTCCCCGAGACTCACCTTGACCTGGAAGGAGGGATGGGCCAGGAGCTCCGCCAGGCGGTTGCAGCAGCTCTGGTAGCGATGCCGCATCCACACCTTGTACTTCCGGTTGGCCCCCTGGGACCCTGCCGGTGGGCGAGGGGGGCGGGGGTCAGCCCACGTCCATGCCCACTGCCCTCTGCCCAGCCTGCCCCCCAGCCAGAGAGAGAGAGAGAGAGAGAGAGAGAGAGAGAGAGAGAAACACCCACTCCAAGGGTGAAGAGGTTTTGGGGGGCTCATCCCGTCTCCCTCCAGCCTCGCCAGGGACAAGGCCGTGGGCTCCCAGGCCGTTCACCTGCCATGACAGTCTCCTCCGGGGGCAGCTGGCCCACAAACAGCTCCCCCCGCTCCAGCAAGGCCCCGAACAGGCGGCTGCACGCGCGCACCGCATCCTGGATCTCCTCCGGGTCCTCCGCCTGCGGGGAGAGGCCGGTCTCAGGGAGCCCCGCGGGGCACGGCGGCCCCCACTCGGGTTCCCCATTGGGACTCCGCTCCATCGAACCACAACCATGACCCCAGCGGCACTCTCCACCCACCTCTATCGGCCGCCTCCCGGCGGACCCTCCAGCCGGGGCCCCGCGCGACCAGAGCAGACCCCCCAATGAGGCCCGGGGCTCCGCCTGGCAGCCCGGACTCCACCGAGGCCCAGCCCCGGGGGCCCTCGGCCGGCCTCCGACCCCGCGATCGCGGCCGCCCGCCCAGCCCGCACGCCGCACCTGCAGCACCGCCAGGATGTCGAACACGGCGTTGGCCTCCGCGCGGTCCGCTAGCACCGCCTCCAGCAGGCTGCCCAGCGCCCGGCGCGCGCCCCTGGGGCCGCGGGCCCGCTCCATGCCGCCGCCCCACGCGCGAGAAGCCGGACCCACGCGCCGACTTCCGGCGCAGCACTGACGTCACGGCCCGCGCCTCCGCCGCCAAAGCCGCTTGCCGGGACGCGCCCCGCCCCCTGCCGGCGCTCCACCAATCAGAGACTGGGACTCCCTGTGCGTCGCCTGTCGTCATCGCCGCGCGCCCGGCCGCAGAGACGCGGGCTGCAGGCATGGCGCTCTTCCATGTATCGCGGTACGCGGGGCCCGAGGCGGCCGGGGCGGAGGCGGAGGCGGACGGCCGGGCCCGCGCGCTGCTGGAGCGGCTGCAGAGCCGGGCCCGAGAGCGGCAGCGGCAGCAGCAGTCGCGGCAGCAGGAGCCCGAGGCGGCCGCGCAGACCGAGGCCGCGCCGGGGAAACGGCGCCGGCGGCGGCCGCGGAGGTGCAAGGGCGGCGGGGCGCCCGGGAGCCCGCAGGCCCCGCGCAGCAAGCGGCGGAGAGAGGACGACGAGGAGGCCGGCGCAGGTGGGCCCGGCGGGGCGGGGAGGGGCCGGAGCGCGGGCCGGGACCCGGGTCTGCCGGAGGCTGACGCGCCGCCCCTGCCCGCCTTCCGCCCCGCAGAGAGCAGCGAGGAGGCGCCGCGGGAGGGCAGCGTGGACGCCGAGGCCGCGGGGCCGCCCGACGCCCCAGGGGAACAATCCCCCGACGCGGCCGGTGCACCCCCAGCCCACCCCCTGCTGCTCGGGGGCTTCGGGAGGAGCAGGGCGCCGAAGGTGAGCGGCCTGGAGGTGGGGCGGCCGGGATCGGGGTGCGGAGCTGCAGGGTTGGGTGGCTGCTGTCAATCCAGCGGCGCTCCGTAGGGTAGTTGGGGGGACGGCGCCTGCGCCTCAGCTTGTACTTTATAGGGTTTTCTTGAAAACCCAAGCCTGGGGACATTTTTTGCACTTTTTTTAAGAGAGAGAGTGGGAGGCTTTGGGGGAGAGAAGCATGGATGTGAGGGCGAGACACATGCGTTGGTTTCCTCCCTCTCCTGCCCCGCCTGACCTGGGCGGGGACAGACCTGCAGGCCGGGTGTTGCTCTGGCATCGAAGCCGTGACCCTTCTACGTGTGGACTGATGTTTTAGTCCCTGAGCAACACCAGCCACCCCAGGGAAAGCCTCCGCGGCCGTGCTCCCAGGCAGGGTGGGGAGCCGTTGCCTGGCCCCCATTTCTTACCTTTTGCCGCCACAGGTCCAGCCTTTCCTGCCGACGTGGCTGGCCGAGCCGAGCCGCGTCGGGAAGAATGTCACCGAAGACCTGGTGCCTCTCGAGGACGTCCCGGAAGTCCACCCTGACCTGCAGAGGAAGCTGCGAGCCCACGGCATCTCGTCCTACTTCCCAGGTGCTCCAGCCTCGGGCCGGGGGCCAGGGTTCTTCCGGGGCCACGGGGGGCAGCCCTGCACGGACACAGCCCTCGGGAGAGCACTCCAGCTCGAGGTCACGCATCGGCCCCGGTGCCTGTGCTGACGGACGGTTGCCCCTGCGTGAGCCTGACCGGCCCTCCTCCCCGCACAGTGCAGGCAGCAGTCATCCCTGCTCTCCTGGAGAGCGCGGCCCATGGGTTCCTGGTGGGCAGAGGCGGCTACCAGCCCAGGGACCTCTGTGTCTCCGCCCCGACGGGCAGCGGGAAGACCCTGGCCTTCGTCATACCTGTGGTGCAGGTGAGCGCAGGGCCTCCCTCCCTGCAGGCCGCGGGCGGGGCCGGCGGGCAGGGTCCAGCGCCGCTCACACCGCGGCCCTCCTCCCCCGCAGGCCCTGCTGCAGCGGGCGGTGTGCCAGGTGCGCGCCCTGGTCGTGCTGCCCACCAAGGAGCTGGCCCAGCAGGTATGAGGCCCCGGGCTGGGCCGCCCCAGAGCCCTTCCTCTGGGACGCCCCGGGCGGGCGGTGACGTGGTGTCCTGCAGGTGAGCAAGGTGTTCCACGCCTACACGGACGCCACGCCCCTGCGCGTCGCCCTGGTCACCGGGCAGAAGTCGCTGGCCAAGGAGCAGGAGAGCCTCGTCCGGGAGACGTAGGTGCTGCGGGGCCCGGGCCCCGGAGTGGGGCGGGGCAGGCGCAGGAGGGCGCAGCCCGGCTCGGGGCCAGCGGGCCTGGCTGAGTGCTCTCCGCTCTGCAGGGTGGACGGCTTCCGCTGCCTGGCTGACATCGTGGTGGCCACTCCCGGCCGCCTGGTGGACCACGTCGACCAGACCCCGGGGTTCAGCCTCCAGCACCTCCGCTTCCTGGTAGGCTGCCCCCCTACCCCCCCGCCCCGGGGGAGGCTCGGGCTCTGCTGAGGCCACCGCACCCACCTGGCATGCCTCCTCGTCGACAGGTCATTGACGAGGCCGACCGGATGGTCGACAGCATGCACCAGTCCTGGCTCCCCCGTGTGGTGGCGGCGGCCTTCCCAGGGGAGGGGGCCAAGGACCCCTTTGCTCTGCTCCAGAGACGGCGGCCCCAGGTCGTGACCGCTGCCAGGTACTGGCCCCAGCTCGGCCCTGCCGAGGGAGGAGCGCCCGGTCGGTCGGTCTGGGTCGGGGCGGGCGGCCAGCCCGGCCGTGCCCCAGCGTCTGTGCCCTTCCAGCACCTGCTGCCCTCAGATGCCCCTGCAGAAGCTGCTCTTCTCGGCCACGCTGACCCAGAACCCCGAGAAGCTGCAGCAGCTGGGCCTGCACCAGCCCTGGCTCTTCTCCACGCGGGCAGCGCGCGGGGCTCCCGCAGGCACCGACGCGGACGCGGACGCGGACGCGGGCGGGAAGTACACCTTCCCTGCCGGGCTCTCGGTGAGCTGGGTGCACGGGGTGAGGGGGAGTGGGGAGGGCGGCTCCCGGGCGCTCAGGCCGAGCCAACCCCACGCTGTCCCCCAGCACCACTACGTGCCCTGCCGCCTGCGCTCCAAGCCGCTGGTGGTCCTGCACCTGATCCTGCACCTGGGCTGCTCCAGGATCCTCTGCTTCACCAACTCCCGGGAGAACTCCCACAGGTGAGGCCGGGCGGGCCGCGCGGGGCGGGGCGGGGCGGGGCGGGGCGGGGCTGTGGGAGACGCGCTCTGCCCACCGGCTCTCCCTCCAGGCTCTTCCTGCTCGTCCAGGCTTTCGGGGGCGTGACGGTGGCCGAGTTCTCCTCCCGCTACGGGCCCGGCCAGAGGAAGGGGATCTTGAAGCAGTTTGAACAGGGGAAGATACAGCTGTGAGTGCCCTGGGAGGGTGCTTGTTCCAGTGTCTGCCTGGCCCCCAGTGTGTCTGTAGGGGGTGGGGTGGGGGGTCCCAGTCTCAGGCAGGCCCACACCCCTCGCTTCTCAACAGCCTCATCAGCACAGATGCCACTGCCCGCGGCATCGACGTGCAGGGGGTGCAGCTGGTGGTGAACTACGACGCCCCCCAGTACCTGCGGACCTACGTGCACCGGTGAGGGCTGTGGTTGGATTGGGGGGGATCGCTGTTCCTGGGGGCTGCTCTGAGGTGCCGGTGCTTGGTTCCAGGGTGGGGAGAACGGCTCGAGCTGGGAAAAGCGGACAAGCCTTCACGCTGCTGCTCAAAGTGCAGGTCAGGCGAGGACTGGTGGGGCGGCGGGCAGGGAGGAGGGGAGCCCCTTCCCGGAACTCGGCACGCTCCCCCAGGAGAGGAGATTCCTCCGGATGCTGACGGAAGCCGGGGTACCCGGGCTGGAGCGGCACGACACTCCCAGCGAGCTGCTGCAGCCCCTGGTCCCGCGGTACGAGGAGGCCCTGTCCCAGCTGGAGAGGGCCGTCCAGGTGAGGCCCTGGCGGTTCTGGGAGCCGCAAGCTGCTCCTCGGAGAGGAGGTCCCGGCTGCCTTCAGCTCCCTGGCTGAGGGCAGGAGACCCTGGGCCTGGGGTGGAGGTGCAGGGCCCGGGAGGGAGGCTGGGCGGGGTTGAACACTAGGGGCCTGGAGCTGAGTGCTTGCTTTCCTCCCCCAGGAAGAATCGAGGCAGAAGGCGGCCTAGGTTGGGCTCAGGATGATGGGATGAGACCTGGCCGGGTGGAGCCGCCGAGCGTGGTTGTGAGCCGGCTTGCTCGTGTTCTGGCGTCTGGAATGCAGGACTCCTGCAGCCATCATGCGGCCTCCCGGCTTGGCAGGGCCTTGAACCTGGAGGTGGGGGCCTGCCTGCCTCTGAACTTGAGGCTGCTGGCTGGGGCCTCCCTGGTGGCCGGGACCACCTTGGGGAGGTGGTCCCAGGCTGCTGCTGCACTGCCTTGTGGGGCCGCGGTCACCTGGACCTGAACGAGGGGACCTCTTGCAGGACGACACTGCTCTCAGGTCTGAGGAAGGCTTTCCTCTGGGTTCATGGACACTCCTACTGGTGAACAGTTTAGGCTTTGCCTTTGTAACCAAAACACCTATTCAAGTTACTTACCCCCAGACATAAAAAAAGCACCCAAATACCAAGAAGTGTCGGGAACCCTGGCTGGAATGGCTGTGGACCTCAAGAGTGTCGGCCTGTGGACTGAAGGGTCCTGGGCTTGATCTCATCAGGGCACATGCCTGGGTTGTGGGCTCGATCCCCAGTAGGGGGCCTGCAGGAGACAGCTGATCACTGATGTTTATTTCTCCTCCCCTTCTCACAAACCAATAAAAGTATATTTTAAAAAGTGCCGTGAGCGTGAGACCCGCCGCTGGTTCTGAGTCCTCCACTGCGCAGAGGGGGTCGCAGCCCAGGCTTGAGTTCCCTGTCCCTCCCTCAGCGCCACCTGCACCCACGGCCTGCTGGGAGCCTCACCGAGCCCTCTGCCAAGTGCCCGAGACAACCAGCATCTTCCACCCCTTTCCTGGGAGACGAGAGGAGAGCCAGAGCGTATGAAAAAGTTGTTTATTAAGTCTTTGGGGGGGGGGGGGGGGGCATCAGTGCTCTTCAAAACCCTACTGTTCAAGTACAAATGATTGTTTACAAAGTATTTACATCTCAGTCTCTAATCTCAAAACACAACAACTATTTGGTTACGATACTTAAAACCCTAACAGAAAGCCCTACGGGCACCACATCTGCGTCTCGGACTCAGCTCTGGAAAAGCCTGCTCCCGGGTGTGTGTGTGTGTGTGGGGGGGGGCCTAAAACCCCTCCGGAGCCCACGCCAGCTCCTCAGTGGGAAGGTCTCCCTCTGAAGTAAGACTCGGAGGAAGGCGTTTGCCTCCGTGAGCCCGGCGGGATAGGACAGTCCCCGCTTCGCGGTGGAGCGGCTGAAGGAAGCGCCGAGCGAGGCTCCTCCAATAGCAGCTGCCGCTCCACCGGCCGGCGGCTCCTTCCCGCTGGCTCTGCCTCAGCTCCCGGGAGCTCTGAGGGCAGCCTAAGTGCGTCACCGTTTCACGGAGGGGCTGCCAGCGCCCTCGGCAGACCAGGAACGCAAACAGTGCACAACATTAGCCAGAAACACCTCTGCGCGTGGCTCTGCACACGACGCCGAGGGTCAGAGAAGCAGGAGGTCTCCCGTGACGAGGTGGAGCCGCTCAGCGCTGTCCTGCCTGCTGGCTGGCAGCAAACCACCCACAGGCCTGGCTAAGGTCGTTTCCATACATCCAGGCCCCTGAAGTGTCAAGTGTCTCTTCCCCTTTCAGCACGGTTTTTCCTTTCCTCCCATCTCTCACGAGCTTCACTCACTGGCCCCCTAGGGGTCGCTGCACTGCCATGCACACAAACGGAATCGGTGCGGACGGAAGTCGTCCTGCAGAGAGCGGCCCAGCGGGGAGGGGGCAGGAGAGAGCTCATCTCAGCGCACACAGCCCGACAGCCCACGTGGAGCGAGGCAGACGCCCCAGTGTCCATGGAGCACAGTGTGCGTGGGGAGCACTGCCAGTGCAGACGCCACCAGCCAGACGTGTCCACTGCAGCCACTGCCATCGCGCCCGAGAAGACACAGAGGCCTATCTGCCCTCAACTATGGTTCGCCGGGCACGTAGCATGATGGCACGTTCCTGCTGGCGGGGGAGGCCCCGGCCCGGAAACCTGAGCTCGTCTGGGAAACGCCACAGCAGACCACCTGTGAGAGCAGGTTCCCTGCTCCGCAGACAGGCCGGCTGGGCACCTCTCCCTGAGCCCCATGCCGTGCACACGCACACGCACACGGGCCGTGACACCTGCAAAAAGCACCTGCCTGGGCCCCGACCACGGGAGTCAGGGCCTCGGCTCCTGGAGCTGCCTCAGCACCACGTCCGAACGCGGGGAAGGACGGAGCTGCGCTGGGATGGGGAGCAGCTGGCAGGCGCCAGCTCACGGAAACAAGTCACATGGCTCCTCTTTGGAATGAAGTTCGATCCCAGCGTTGTCCTCCACGCAAGCCGGGCACGCACCAGAACCGCCTCGATGGCACGGGACCAGGTGGCTCCTGGGAAGGCTCCAGCGAGTCACACGGAGCAGAGAAGGAAGCAGCCCTGGTGGTTTCGGGTCTGAGTGGACCGACCGCAGGTGGCCGCTCCTCCAAGCACCTGACGCGTTTCTGTTGGGTCTACAGAAGCACGCGGGCCAGTGCTGCACTGCCCACGACGTGCCCGGCTTCAGGAAGGCACGGACACGCACTGCCGGTGGAGTCGCCCTGTGATGTGTGGCACACGGGGCGCTGTCGTCCTGGAGACTCAGACCCAGCCCTGCGGCTCTGGAGGCGGAAGGACCCAGGGAAGCTGCCAAGGTGCGCCTTCCACCGGTCCGTACGGAAGCTTCGATCGGCCTGAGCGCGAGCTGCAGATGCTCCACTCGCTGCCGCTCTGCAGGGGCTGAACCTCAGGACAGGACGTGGCCCCAGTTCAACAGGAAGTGCACCTGCCGGTTCTGGCCCGATGGAGACCTGCTTGGTGGTGGCCCGAGGCGCCTGCCTCCTGCCTAGGGGCACGGAGGCTTGGTGGGCGTCTTTAACCGGACGGCGGCGGGGACTCGCATCTGTAACTTGGGCTGCTGGTTGGGGCTGTCGGCGCCGGCCGGCACCTGCGAGGGGTTGGGGACGCCCGGGCTCTGCAGCTGGGCCGCCGCCGTGGTCACCACCTGCTGCTGCAGGAGCTTCTGCTGGACCACCTGGGCGGCCGCCGTCACCGCGGGGATCATCTGCACCTGCTGCCCGGCTGCCGCCTGCGTGAGGGTCACCGTCTGCGGGGAGGCCTGGCCGAAACAGAAACCGTCACCTCTCCTGGGTGCGGGCAGCTGCCTGGCACACCAGCCCCGGGCCGCGAGGTTAGACTTAGCGTGGATTCTTTGGAGAAATGTGAAAATGCCCCGCATGTGGAACATGGCCACTGGGCTAACCCAACAAGGAGAAGATGAAACCGCTGGTGCTGAAGCGATGCCCCGGGAGAGCGAGGCCGAGGGCCGGGACTGGCGGGGACATCGGCCCTGACGGTCAGGCTGTCCCTGGAGCCACTCGGGCTTGGACGGGGTGTGTGGAGGCAGACGAGTCCGACACAGACTCTCAGCTGCTCAGCTGGTGCTGCCCCCACACCCACGCTGCTCAAGGGTCGACTGGCTTTGATTTCTTGAAATACACACTCTGTGGTTCTGAAAATAAAGATGCGGGAAGGCCATTTCATGCGCCACATTTTGTGGAGGAAATAAACGTGACAGCCGCCCGCCAGGCTGTTCTCAGTGGTCACACCTGTAGTTTCCCTGCGGCCGAGGACACCACTGAGCTATAAGGGAGTGCCTTCGGCCCTGAGTCTGAGTGTCTCGTATGATGGAAATCAGAGTGATTCTCTATAATCAGAATTCTCCTT
Organism: Pipistrellus hanaki; assembly: GCF_964339955.1. Taxonomy (NCBI): domain Eukaryota; kingdom Metazoa; phylum Chordata; class Mammalia; order Chiroptera; family Vespertilionidae; genus Pipistrellus; species Pipistrellus hanaki. The sequence continues at coordinate 309,765 of NC_140521.1, forward strand.
TCTCGGGAGGAAAACCAGGAACTCCCACGGAGGCTGCTGAGGAGCCCCGTGGGAACTTCCCGAGGGCTGCCCTCCCGCACCTACCTGCTGGGAAGCGGAGGCGACCTGTGGGATGCCAGCCACCGGGGTCTGCTGCTGCACCACCTGAGGGAGCTTGGCCACCTGGACAGAACAGAGGAGCACGTGCAGAATTCACAAGGACACACGCACTGAAAGATGCCCTTTCTTTCCTTCTCGGTGGTTCATTTCAAAACAACCGATGACAGGAAAGACCTTTGTCACGGGGGCTCGCCTGGCAGCCGAGACCCCCGTGCTGATGCTGACCATCCTCCCGTCTGCAGTCACGTGTAACTTGGTCTCACAGAGTTCACATGAGAGAACAAAGGATAAAATGACATCCTGGCCTTTCACGGGTCTCAGAGCCCCTTCTTCAAGTCTGGGCGACCTTCTAGGTTGGGGGGCGGCCAGAGCGGGGGGGGGGGGGGGGGCGGAGCAGGGGAAGTGATTCAGCCAGTGAAGCTGTGGCCCTCGCTGTCCTGGGTGCCTGGCTAGCTGCTGCTCACCTGGATCTGGGTCTGCACCTGCTGCGTCCCGGCCAGCTTCTGGGCCTGGGAGATGGGGGTGGTGAGGAACTGGGTCTTCAGGGCTGGCTGGGTGGCATAGGTGACCTTCTGTGGCTGGCCCTGAGCAGCCATCTGCTGGGCGGTGATCTGAAGAGATGCCAGGGTCAGGGCCACAGGCTGTCCCCTCTGCACTCAGCCTTGCTCCCTGCAGCTGCCCGCGGTGCCAGCCTGGTCACTCGCCTCCCCCGAGCCCCCTCATGCCCAGAGGTCAGCCTGCTGAGAAGGCTTCTGCGTTGGGGGCCTCCATCAGTTCAGTGCAGCCTCCCCTTCCCCCCTGGAGTACTCCCAAGACCAGGTCCCCGCCTGGATCCTCGGTTCTGTGCACTAACGCCCAGGTGGGTCTCACACTAGGATCTACAGCTGCTTCCCCAAACCCCGTGGCCCTTACCGATCCTCACTGTTCCCCAAAGGTCCTCAGTGAACACAGCTTCCCTCTCACCTCCCCCTGCCCGCCCCCGTGCCCCCGGGGAGCCTTGGAGCAGCACCAGCATCCAGGCCACCCCAAATGCAGGGCCTTGGGGTTCCCTGGGTGGGTGTCAAGCAGCGAGGCAGGGCCCACTGGGACCCCGTCCTCTGCACCCTGTGCCTGGTGGCAGGGCCTGGCTCAGCACAGGGTGACCCGAGCCCGCAGGAGCCAGTACCTTCTGCTGGACGGCGGCCGGGCCCGGGGCGGCCTGGGGCTGGATGGCCTTCTGCTGCTGCACGGCCTGCTGCTTGAGCTTCAGCAGCTGCTGCACGTGCACGGGCTGGGCCACCACGGTCTGGCCTGCAAGCACCACCGAGCGGGGAGTCAGCGCGGAGGCAGGCTCCCCCATGTTCCCTGCGCTTCCCCGAGCCACTGCGCTGCTCAGACTGGCTGCGTCTGCAAGCACGGCTCTCTGACCTGCCAGGCGGGCAGGCGTCTCCACACCCCGAGATGCTCCTCGGCCGCCAGGACACTCTCACCTTCCCGCCTCCCGGCACACAGACGGCTAAAATCCTGCAGCTCTCCCAACAATACTGTTCACCGAACTGACCCATCCCTCACGTCGATGACTAGGACTGCTGGTGGCTGTCAGTTTGACAACCGAGGCAGGGGAGTGGGGAATCATTTGGGCCGGCCCTGCCAAGGCATTGGGGCGAGTTAATTGTTGGACCGAATGCCGCAGGCTCGCGTTTAAGCTGGTGACACTGTCTGGCCTGTGAACAATGCCGTTGGGTGTAAGTGGCTCCGGGCAGAACAAGGCTCCCCGGCCCTGACCTGAGGGGAAGGGGGTCAGGGCCCGATGGCAGAGTCCATCACTGCCTGTTAAACGCCCTGGGGCAGAGCGGTTGGAAATGGCTGAGATGAAGGGAAGGGAAGTTCCAGATGTTTACGGTCAAGTTGAGGGTCAAAACTTGTACTCGGGCACCGCGAGACGCTTGTAGAGCACACACGGTGCTGGGACCGGTGTCTGGTGAGGGAGCCGCATCCACAGGAAGCCGTCAGCCCCCCAGGCCCCGGGCATGGCAGGCACCTGTGGCTTTCTGCGGCTGCCCGATGGCCACGCTGATCCCGGCAACGTTCATGGGCAGGGTCGTGACGCCTGGCGAGGAGACCACGGCCGCGGGCACGGACACCACCGGGGGCTTCGCCAGGGCCACCTGAGCCGGCGGGGGCGCCTGCGCCTGCATCTGGCCTTGCGCCTGCAGCTGCGACGTGGGGACCCGCGTCTAAACAGGAAGAAGGGCCCAGAGACTCAGCAACCGTGTGTCTGCAGACATCGCCCAGAGGCCAAGTGGCGAGACGTGGAGGGTCCCAGGTGGGGAGCAGCAGCCAGCAAAGACCAGCATCTCCCCAGAGGCTGACCTACCCTGTCCCGTCACCCACGCTCGCTGGTCACACAGCCTTCACGTCTGACCTTAGAGCAGCCCAAGGTCAGCCTGGAGCTCACCCGAGACTCCTGTGAAGGCCACCAACTTCCCGTCACTGTGTCCAAGCCCTTGTCACATGAACACACGTGGAGCCACACGTGCTTTCTCGGGCTTTGCCCACTACTGTCCCATCTTGCAGACTTAAGTGGGTGAAGCACACCCAGCGCAGAGCCAGCATGCTGTGGGCGACCGCCTAGGACTGGAGGTTACCTAGCCCGCTGGCTTCAGGCTCTGCACATGTGAAGTGGGGCGACACTGAACACCCATCCTGCCTGTGCCCCGGGCAGGGGGCAGGTGTAAGCTAGGGCAGTGATGGTAGCTGCACCCGTGCCAGGATGCGGTCTCCTAAGCTGGCAGCCTGGCCTGGCCAGAGTGTCTGGATCAACATGGCTGAACGTGAAGGACTTTCCTGACTCCACGTTGTCCTGACGCAGCCCCTCCCAAAGTCGCTCTGAGCCTGGTACCCCCTCCCGCATGCCCATGTGCCGACCCTGACAGAGTCCATCACTGCCTGTTAAACCCCCTGTCCAGCTTCCCCCTCCTCCTTCCCCCGGAGCTCAGTGCCAGGAGTACAATTACTTAGCCGTCCCCCAGGGCTGCTCTCTCCCCTCCACGGAGAACAGGATCTGGGGGAAGCACACTTCCACGTCACTCGCACGAACACCTCGGCCACGCAAGCAGGAGCCGGGCCGGAGCGTGGGACAGACAGACGCGCCAGGGGACTTACGAGCCGGGCCACCTGGAGGTTGGCCACGGTGGTGCCCGTGAGCAGGGCTCCGGGCCGCGAGGCGGTGACGGTGGTGAGCTGGGGGCTCGGCTGCTGTGCGGGCGGCGGAGGCTGCACCTGCACCTGTGCAGTGGGCGGCGGGGGCCCAGGAGGGGCCTGGGGCGGGGGGGCCTGCTGGGGCAGCTGCAGCTTCTGCTTCTGCATTTTGATCAGGTGTTCCTGAAACCCAGGGAGGGGCTGCTTAGCACATCAGCTGCACCACGCCGCACACCCTGACCGTGTGACGTCGGACCCGAGCCTGCCACGCTGCAGCGACGCCAAGGGTGGTCACGGGGCCCTGGTTCCTGTTCTCTGGTTCACACCTGGTGGGAGTGTTCTTCCTCCTTAAGAGGAACGTGCTCACATCCACAGCAGCATGTGTGCAGCCTGGCCACGCTCGCCATCGCACTCAAACACCGCCCGAGACCGAGGCTGCACGGAGCTGCTCCATAAGCCGCCTGGGGGAGGCGCTGCCCTCCGCCCTCTGGGGGAGCGGACCGTGGCCCCGCCCCCCGGAGCCTGCCCCCGGCACACAGCACAGAGCACAGAGCACAGAGCAGGAGGGAGGCGGCCTCCAGGGTGCTGCCACCAAACGCCGTTCCTAAAGACACCTCCCGCCCAGACTGCGGAGCGCTGATGCAGGACACACTCCGAACCACGCCATGGGAGCGGGCTGCCCGCGTGGCCCCTGGCTCCCCAGGAGTGCTCACCGGGGTCAGCTTGCTGACAGCTTTGATCTGCGCGGGCGACTGGGCCTGGCCCTGCAGCTGCGGGACCTGCGCCTGAGCGGGCGGCGGCGGCGGCGGCGGCTGTTGCTGCTGTTGCTGCTGCTGCTGCTGCTGCCGGAGGAGCTGGAAGTGCGCGGGCGTGAGCGTCTTCCCCGGCAGCTGGACCCCTGTGGCTGGAGAAGGCGTTCGTCAGGGACGCGCTCCCTCCACCAGCACACGGAGGCCGAGCCTGCGAGGGGACAGCGCGGGAACCAGACTCCCTTACCTTGGGACACCTGAGTCACCAGAGACCGGGCTGGGGTCTGCACCGCAGCCAGGCTGGTGGTTACCACGGCCGAGGCCGTCACCGAGGTGACCGCACGGACGCCCTGCGTCGGGGCCAGGGACACCAGGTCGGACGTGGCCGGGGAGCCCACTGCTCGGGGCTGGGTGTGGACCACCTGGGCCGGCGTCGAGCCTCCGGAGCTCTGCAAAGGCAAAAGGAGGGCCTAGCGGGACTCTCCTCTCCATCGCGGGGTGGAAAGGGCACCAGGTGAACCACGGCCAGCCCTGGAGGTGCCGAGGCGAAGCCCGGCCCTGAGCCGCAGAGCAGCTGGCTCTGGACGTCCTCAGGGTTGGCAAACCCCTTGAGGTATTTCCAGAGACAGAGCCGGGCTGATGGGGGTCCCCTCAGATCCTGGGTGAGGCAAGTTGCTGGGCGTCCAGAGACCCCCCACATCCACTGCTGTCTGCACTGTACACCGGTAGGACCCTCCCTGTCCTGGGCCTGGGCTATTGTTTCAGAAATACGCCTTCACTCTGTCTGGCCGCCATCCTCTCTGCCCCCCTCACGGTTTTACCTTCTCCCTGCCCTCCACTGCCGCCCCCATCCTGCGTTTGGGATAATTTCCTCGGACTTGTCTTCCAGTTCACTGATTCTCTCTCCTACCGGGTGACTGGCAGTAAGCCCAATGATGAGGTTTTCCTTCAACAATTCTGATAGCCAGTTTTCATTTCCCAAAGGTCTCCACATTCTTTTAAAGTAGTTTCCAGGTGTTTATAGACATTCTCTAGCTTCTTTATTTCTTTTAAACAGGAAGTATGACTCTTTCATAATCTACACCCAGGGATCCCTCTATCCGGAGCCTGAGGACCTGCCCACTGCCTGCTGCTGCTGCCCCTCCTGCTGCCGGCACCAGCGCCCCAGCCTCGGCCCAGAAGAGCCCCACGCAAGCCCCATGGGCTTCAGCCATGTTCTATCCCCACATCACAGGAAGAGGTGCTCAAAAACGCATCGTGAATGAATTCCTTTACCTTTGAAAACATCACAGGAATGCCCTAGCCAGTGTGGCTAAGGGGACAGAGCATGGGCCTATGGACTGAAGGGTCCCAGGTACAGCTCCGGTCAAGGGCACAGGCCCAAGTTGTGGGATCAATCCCCAGTAGGGGGTGTGCAGGAGGCAGCTGATCAATAATTCTCTCTCATCCTGATGTTTCCATCTCTCTCTCTCTCTTTGACATCAATAAAAACGCATTATTAATTAGCATAACCAATGGACACAGACACGGGGCAGTGGAGGGGTGGTAAATAGGGAAAAAGGAGACATATGTAAAACTTTAGACATTAATATATAAGTAAATAAGTATCGCTAAAATGAATGAAGTATAATTACTAAGAAATAAAACAAAGCATCACAGGTCCACGTAGGTCAGTGCTTTCCCCAAAGAGCACACGGCCTGCCAGCGTCCAGGCTGCTGGCCCGGAGCATCCGCTCACCGTCAGGGCTCCGGGCGCCACGGGCGAGGCCAGGCGCTTGTTGATGGACTGGAAGGTGGCGGCAGGGACCCCCGCGATGGTGTTTACGATCACGTTTCCGCTCACGGTGCCTGCAGGGAGAGGGTGTGTGGGCAGGAGCCCGGGGGGCAGGGAGCGCCTGCCCCCCTCGCTGGCCTTACCTGTGGGCATGCTCGTCCCCGGCACCGACGTCTTGATGGCCCCGGCCTGCTGGAGGGACAGGGACTTGCACGTGCCCACAGACACCCTCCCCGCGCCCCTTCGGTCTGCACCAAATCCAAATTCTCCACCAGGCTGCCGGCCACACGGCCGCCTGCAGCCCCGTCCCAGCTCCTCCCGCCGCGGCGTCCACCCCTCAGTGAGGGGTGCTCGGGACCGGTGCCTGCTGTCCCCCTTCCTTCGACTCTGGCTGCTCAGGCACAGCCCCTCGTGAGCACCCCCAGGTTCTCCTGGGTCCGGTCTGGCCAGATGCCTGCCCGCAGGACAGAGCCCCTGGGAGCAGGGGCTCCTTGGTGCCTCTTCCGAATGAACGAGGAAGGAGGCTGCCCGGGCACACACGGAAGGCGCCCCCAGCAAAGGGGCTGTTCTGCAGCTGAGCCTCCATCCCTCCCACGGCGAGCTCAGCGTGAGCCAGGGCGTGACGGTGCCAGTGTAGGGCCTGGGAGATCACAAGCCCCCTTTTCTTCCTTTTTGTGCATTTCACCCTTCTTCTCTGACATGCACCGAAGACTCACACGTGTGCACGAGCACATATGCACATGCTTTGAGGAAAACTACGAAGTCAGAAGTTTGCAAACTGGCAAACAGCACCTGCTCTGCAAGTTTATGGGGAGGAGGGGGCGGCTTCCTGTCATGGCTCCTCCACCCCCTGCCTCCCAGGCTCCTGCACCGGCACTGCCTCTGCTGCCGGGCACCGAGCCCGCACAGGCAGAGCCCGACACCATCTCCCCACAGGAAGCCCGCTGCTCCGGGCCGCAGGGGCCTCAGGCGCTCGCGGGTGGGCAGGGCCTGCTCACCAGCACGGCGGCACTGCCCACCGTAGTGATGGCAGGGGGTGCCTTCTGCGGGGGCTGCACGGGCTGTGCTGGAGGCTGTGCCTGGGCAGGGGGCTGCACGGTGGGTGGCCCTGAGGGCTGCTGGCTGCCTGCTGCCGCGGGAGGCTGGGGCAGAGGCGGTGGTGGCTGCTGGGTCGGTGGGGGCTGTGGCTGCGGCGGGGGCGGAGGGGGCTGCGTCACAGGCGGCTGCTGTGCCTTCTGCTGGTCGGCCAGCGCCTGCAGAGCAGGAAAGATGAGCTGAGCGCCTGGGGCCTCGGCTGCCAATGGCAGCTGCCCCGCTCGCCTGGGCCCTCACCTTCTTCTCCTTGGCGATTCGCTCTGCGCGAAGAGAGGCGACCTGGATGGGAGGCAGGGGCTTGTCGTAGTTGATGCCACTGAAGACAGAGAAATGACAATGAGCCGTGAGTTCTGAAGCAGACATTCCTGAAACCCACCGCCTCTCCTAACCCTGTGGGTGCTGGGGAGCTCCCACCCAGCCCAGAGGCGGCGTGGGGCGACCAGCCTGGGAAGGAGAAAGGCTGACGGGCCCCCCGCCCATGGCCCGTTCCCTTCCAGGCCCCCAGCTGCATGAGCACTGCGCCCACATCCGGGCACGGCGCCCGGCCGGCAAGCCCAGGGCTACGGTTCCCACAGGTCTCCCCACCCTCCCATGGACCAGCTCCCAGGACTCTGCATCCTCCCATCGTCACCTCAGACCTCCTTGATTCAAAGCAAGTACGTTCACCCCAAAACTGGACACATTTTTACAGAAGAGCCAACAAGATGTTTGCCAGGTCAGGGTGAGGAGGAGGAGAGTGCCCATTCGGCTGCTGTGCCCTCCACCTCCGTGCCCTCCCTGTGCGAACAAGGATCTCCCTGCAGGAGCCCCTGTGGGTCCTGCCCGGCCACGCCACCGCCCAGCGATGCCAGGACACGCCATCCGTCTGCTCAACCCCACCCACTCCGCCGACGGCATTAAGAGAACACTGGAAGCGCGTCAGACAGCACCTTTCTGCCAGCACGGATGCGTGCTTGGGGTTCTTCTGGAAGGGGTTCATGCCGAGCCTACGGCAGAGACGGAGACAAGTCACCACACGATCAAGGACAGGAGAGCCTCCCGCCCGCCCTCCCGCCGGCTCGGCAGCGCAGGCCGCGGGCCTACAGGGGCTTGATGGGGGGGCTCCTCTTGCCGGCCGTCATCTTCATCAGGTCAAAGTGGCTCGTGTACAGCTGCGTGTGCGTGGCGTTCTCGTCCTGGGCGTAAATCTGGCCCGTGCGCAGGGGACGGTTGTTCTTGCTCTGAAACAGAAGGGCCGGTCAGACAGCGACGCCGGGACTGGCTCACCGACTGGGAGGCCTCCGGTGGGGCCGTGGTTCAACGCCCCCTTCCTGGGACAGCACAGACATGACAGCACCTGCCACCCCCACCTCCTCGGTCCCTGTAGGCCCTTCTGCATGTCACCCGAGTGAGCCCCCATCAGCAGCTGCAGAGAGAGCAGCTGGCCAAGCGTGGAGGCCACAGACACGGGGAAAGCCAGCACCATCCCCAGCACCCGGCCTTCCCGGCCTTCCCCCCAGCGGGCTGGGACGGGGTGGGCACTCCTGCCTCAGGCTTTTCTCAAGGCGCTGCACAGCTTGTGCCTGGTGACCCGCCTCCGGAGCCCCACAGCGACACCCGCCCCGCACAGGGCTGACTCCCCGGTTCCGGTGACTGACGCCAAGGACCCAGCTGTCCTAGGAGTGCAGCCGCGTAATGCGCGGTCAGCGTGGACCTAAGGGCCTAGCCGCCAGCCAGCCCAGCGGCCACGCAGGGAAAGCACAGACGCTCCTTCCGTGAGCCACGGGAGCCACAGGAGCACAGGGCACCGCCCAGGCCGAGGGCCCGGTGCCGCGCCCGCCGCCCCGGGGAGCCCCCGCCCGCACAGGCCCGGCTCACCTTGCCCTCCTCGCGGGGGATGAGCACGCTCTCGTAGCGGCTGCGGCACTGCTTGGAGGAGCGGTAGATGCGGCTGCAGGAGTTCACGACGTCGCTGACGAGGTCCCAGTTGGGCGTGTGGGCCGGCGACACGATGGTGAGGTTCAGGGGCAGCTCCAGCAGCTGCTTCACGGCCTAGAGGGCAGGGTCAACACGGTCACCACCGGAGGGGCTGGGCTGCCTGCCCCCCGCAGCGGGCACGGCAAGGGCGGACACGGGGGGGGGGGGGGGGCACGGGGGAGGTCCAGGCTCACCTGCAGCAGCGCCCAGTCCTCGCTGATGAGCCACTCGGGGTTGTCGGGACCGGCCTCGGCGGCGGGCTTGGCGAAGGTGGGCAGCGGCTTGGCGAACTGCGCCTGCTGCTTCAGCAGGAGGTTCTTCTTCTGCTCCTTGCCCTCGCGCCGCATCTTCAGCAGGCCCGGCGTGGCGCGGTCGAAGAGCGAGCGCGGGGGCACCACCGCCTCCCCGTGCCGCTGCTTCTTCTTCCTGCCGGCAGCTGCACAGAGGGGCCGCTCAGGCGCCGGCCACTGCCCACGGCGAGCCCCGAGGGCCGGCTGGCGGGAGGCCGCCGCCCAGGAGCCCGGCCAGCGCCTGCCCCCTCACTGGCCGCCCAGCAGCGCGACAGGTGCTCACCTGAGGGGTCCGTCCGGTGCCGCCGGCGCTCCTTCCGCACGTACACGGGGGGCAGCTTGGCCTCGGGGATGGGCGTGGCCTCGTACATGAGGCACATGACCGAGTCGATGTAGATGTCGTTGTCGTCCTGGGGCGGCGTGGGCGGGGTCCAGAGCTGCAGGAGGAGCGAGAGGTGAGCCGGGCCTCGGGGAAGGCAGCCCCGCACGGGGGCCGGGGACAGGGACGGGGACGGGAGACGGGGACGGGGACGGGGACCGGGACGGGGATGGGGACGGGGCACGCACCGGCATGACTTCCGTCTGCCCGTCCGCTCCTTCGTAGATGTACTCCTGCGGGAAACGGGGCTTTCAATGGGGGGAGTCTGTTTCACGCTGCAGGCACCTTGGTGACTTCCGGGACCTCCCTCCACCCGAGGGAGAAGCGGCAGGGGCCGCGGAGGGTGCGCACCGCGTTGTAGGCGTCCTCCCGGGAGTAGGTGAGCAGCTGCTCCGCCTCCAGCTCCCGCAGCGCCCGGGCCTCCTGCTCCTGCAGGGCCAGCAGGTTCTGGGCCTCCCAGGCTCGCACCGCAGTCAGCACGGCGTCCTGCTGGGAGACACGGGCTCGAACACACCTGCCCCCCCGCCCGCCCGCCCTCACACTCAGACCAAGGGCCTCTCCCCCCCGTCGTGTCCCCTCCACGCTGCAGGCACTCATCTCCCAGCAGGTGCTCTGGGCCCAGCAGGGAACCTCCCCAGCCACCGCGGCCTCCCCACACCTGGAACCCTGCAGGGGCCTCCCGGCTGCGGTCCCTGGTCTCACGGGTGGGTGTGGGCTCACTTTGATTCCAGGCACTCCCTGTCCTCCGAACCGCACTGTCACACAGACCCTCACCTCGCCGCTGCGCTCCCTGTCGGGACCGATGGAAGCGTGGAAGAGTTCCAGGTAATTCAGGGCGTACTTTTCAATCGGGGTGAGCTGTTTCAAACACACGTTTTGGACAGTTAACTGCAGGTCAATAGGGTTACGATCCTCACAGCCGCACCGAGGCCTGAGTCAGAAAGCGGCTGTGCCCTGGCCGCGCCTCTGTGGGCGGAGCACTGGCTGAGGACGGAGCGGCTGCAGGCTCCGCCCCGGCCGAGGGCACCTCCGCGGCAGATTTGATCCCCAGCTCCGGGAGGGGCATGTGGGAGGCAACCAGTCAGCGTGCCCACGTTTCTCTCTCTTTACCAGTAGATCTCACGCTGTCGACGAAGGAAACACCCCTGGGTGAGCGCTTTAAGACGATGACTTGTAAAGAGAACCATTATGTGAAGGCAGAAAGGAGAAAATGCCCAAACCTGCTCCATGAAGTCGGCCAGCTCCTCCAGCTGCGAGGGCTCCTGGTCCCTCGAGCAGTCGGGGTCCGGTGATGTGGGCGTGGCCTCCCCTGCGGGCTCCTGCGCGTCACCCTCCAGGCGCTCAATGCTCTTCAGGGCCTGGGGAAGTGCATGCTGGGTCAGACGGCGCTGACAGAGCAAGCTTCTGTGTGTTAACCCTCACCCGGTTAGAGAGAGTGGGAGGGAGAGGGAGAGTCAGAGAGAAACATCAACGTGAGAGAGACACGTGGACTGGGTGCCTCCTGCACGCACCCTGACCAGGGCCTGGGCCAGGGAGAAGCCTGCAAGCGAGGTATGTGCCCTTGATTGGAATAGAGTCCAGGACTTTTTGGTCTATAGGCCAACACTCTATCCACTGAGCCACACCGGCCAGGACCAAACAGTTAATTTTTAAAAATGGATGAAGTATAGAAGCATAGCTAATAGACACAGACAGTAGGGGGGAGGGCATGAGCTGGCGGGGGGGAGCGGGAGAGGTCGATGGGGGAAAAGGAGACATATGTAACACCTTCAACAATAACTAACTTAAATTTTAAAAAGTAACGGATGAGGTGGAAGCGCATCTCCTCACCAAGGAGGCGGGGGAGGGGGCTGCGGATCCCCAGGGTGCTTCCCAGCAGAGGCCCTGCACAGCCGGGACCGGGGAGACAGGCAGGAGCAGCCCCGGCGTCGGAGACCACGGGGGCAGCGCCTCCCCAGCGGGAGGCTGTCCTCACCTCGATGAAAGGCCGTGCGATCTTGGGGGCGATGGTCTCCGTGACCGCCGGCTCCTGGGGGAGGATAACCAGCTCCTCGGCTGTCTCGGGGAAGCCGGTGTCCTCCATGGGCATGCTCACCTCAAACAGCTCCTGGATGGTGCGCTGAGCACAGAGACGCAGGTGAGCCCGCGAGGCTGGCTCGCCCCGGCTCGGGCGTGCTGCCGCTCAGTGCCGAGAGCCACGTGCCCTGCACCGGCCACCCCACCCCCACCCCCCCCGGGCCACGGACGAGGTACCTGCGTCAGGAACGCCATGGAGTACTCGTTGCCCTGGGCAGCCACTTCTCGGATCAGATCCTTGGTCCCGTTCTTCAGGAGTTTCTCTTCCACAGAATTGCCACTCACAAGCCTACAAACAAAGACCCACACAGAGGCACTGAGTCCCGGAGCACGGGCCCTGGCGGCCGGCAGAGACCACCCGGAAGAGGGCGCCAGGCTTGAAGCACATGCGTGCGGCGCTCCACGGGCTCCTGTGATCCTGCCCTCACGTGGCGGCAAAGGCCTCGTGCCCCTGTGCCTCCCCGTCTCAGCCCCACCCCGTGCCCACCCACGCGGCACCGGCACACGGTGCGGCACGCAGTATGGCACTGGGTGCGGCCGGGCCGGGAGCCCGCCCCGCCTCACCGGTACACGTGCACGTCCCTGCGCCGCCCGATCTTGTCGCACCAGCGCTGGACCTGGGCGTCCCGCACGGGGTTCAGGTCGTGGTCGTAGGCCACCACGGCGTCGGCCTCCAGCAGGCTCAGGCCTGCCGAGCGGCTGCGCGTGGACAGCAGGACGCAGAAGACGCGCCGGTCCCTGTTGAAGCTCTTCACCAGCTCCTGCGACGACAAGCCCGCCTCAGGACGGCGCCGGGCTCGGGGAGACCGACGTTCACGCACGCTCACGCACAGCAGGACTTTGGGGTCCACGCTCCCACGTTTGAGTCACGCCAGATTTCTGGCTTTGACTCGGCTCTCTGTACGGCTGGTCCTGGCTCACCAGGCCTCCACACACACACACACACACACACACACACACACGGTTTAATCCGCACGAGTCATCACGGAAGGAGACCGCCTGGTTCCAGGCGTCAAGCGTGTCAGCGCAGTTGGTAGGCCCCACAGGAGCACGGCTTTACGCCAAGGATCCCTGGGGAGGGATCTGCGCTTCCTCGTGTCCCCCCAGGCAATGCCAGGGCACTCCACCGCAGAAGCCCCCGGAGTAAGGCTGAGGGAGGGAAGGGCCCGCCAGGCGCCTCCACCACTGGCCAGCACCGAGCCTCCTGGACACAGCTCTCCGCAGTGAGTGCAGCACGGATACGGCCACAGCAGGCACACAGCCCCCTCCTCCAGGAACCCCGCCCGCCGCACGGCTCAGTGGCTGAGTCCACCCAGGAACCGGGAGGTCACCATTCAATCCTGGGCAGGGCACACGCCCGGGATGCAGGTTGGATCCCCAGGAGGGGAGGGGAGGAGGCAGCCCATCAGTGATGTTTCTCCCTCACTGCCGTTTCTCTCTCTGCTTTCCTTTCTCTCTAAGAACGTGTTTTTAAACAGGAGCTCTCTGGCGCTGTCACCGTGAGCAGTGCCTCCCTGAGGCACGTGTGCCCACGAGGCGGAGGTGCAGGGCAGCAGCGGCCTCTGCCCTCGGGACGGGCACGCTGACTGCTCCCGGGGCGGGCGGCTGCTCGGCACCCAGCCCAGCGGGGTCAGCGCTTCCACCGGAGACAGCGTGCACACCAGCCTGCAGGAGGGTTGCTGGGAGGCGACCACGCTGGAGTCACGTGCAGTGCCCGGCCTGGAAGCTGTGGTGCTCACGCCCAGCAGCGCTGCTCTGACAAGCGACCAGGCCCGTGGCTGACAGTACTCGTTTAACGTAAAGCCACCAGCGGGCTGCCTCCCGAGAACGGTCCTGCCCCGTGCGCGCTCGGCAGAGGCCCGCCCCGGCGGCACCGGGCGCCGGAGCGCGTCCAAGGGAAACGGAGGAGGAGAGGCTGCAGGGACTATTGGGTCCCGGCCCGGAGGTGCCGCGCCCTGATCGGAGGGCGACAGCACGGGCGTGCGCAGCGCTGACGCCGGGCCGGGCCTCACCTGCCGCTGCTCGCTGCTGGCGTTCTCGTCGATGCGGATGTAGGTGAGGAAGTGGAAGTTGAGGAACAGCTCCAGGATGTCCAGCATGAGGACCATCTGCGACACGATGAGCACCCGGCGCTGTTCGGACCGCAGCTTCTTCAGCAGCCTCCACAGCACGTGCAGCTTCCCTGCGGGAGCACGCGAGGTCACCCGGAGCGCGGGAGGCGGGAGCACGCGAGGTCACCCGGAGCGCGGGGAGGCGGGAGCACGTGAGGTCACCCGGAGCACGGGGAGGCGGGAACACGCGAGGTCACCCGGAGCGCGGGGAGGCGGGAGCACGGGAGGTCACCCGGAGCGCGGGAAGCGGGAGCACGCGAGGTCACCCGGAGCGCGGGAAGCGGGAGCACGCGAGGTCACCCGGAGCGCGGGGAGGCGGGAGCACGGGAGGTCACCCGGAGCGCGGGGAGGCGGGAGCACGCGAGGTCACCCGGAGCGCGGGGAGGCGGGAGCACGGGAGGTCACCCGGAGCGCGGGGAGGCGGGAGCACGCGAGGTCACCCGGAGCGCGGGAGGCGGGAGCACGCGAGGTCACCCGGAGCGCGGGGAGGCGGGAGCACGCGAGGTCACCCGGAGCGCGGGAGGTGGGAGCACGGGAGGTCACCCGGAGCGCAGGAGGCGGGAGCGCAGCCCGCGGGCGTGCCTCCTACCTGAGTCCAGCTGGACCAGCCGCAGCTCGGGGAGCTGCAGCGAGCGCGGGGCGGTCACCCGCTGCAGCTGCTGGGCGTAGGGCGCCGCGTGCTCCCGCAGGCGGTGCCTGAAGAGCCTCATCCGGTGGCTGTAGAGGGAGGGCGGCCGCGACACACACAGGGCCGGGGGTGCGGCCACCACGGGGGGGATCACACACGCCACCCTGCGGGGCAGAAAGCACGCTCGTCACAGCGGCACTGCACATCCCACAGGCGGCAGCTCTGACCTGTCACCGTGGAGACCAGCCTGCTGCCCACACTGTCCCGGCAACCAGGGCACAGGTCCCGACAGCCCTGGCCGCGGAGGGCCGCCGGGGAGACACCCGGGCAGGGTCCCCAGGCCCTCGAAGGGCACCTCTTCTGGTGGGAACTGTGGGACACGGGCTGTCTCCTGGACGGGTGGGGAAGATGTGAGCACAGAGCTGCTCCGGCCACGGTGCCGCCAGGAGGGCAGCAGGGAGGAAGGGCGCCTCGAGGCCGACCTGACACCCGTCGCCCGGCCGCCGGATGCCCCGCACAGGGGCCCTTCCTCGGGCAGCCAGCTCCGTCGTCTCCGTGACCTGCTGCCCAATGCAAGCCAAAGCCACCGCCACGGAAACACTGACACGGAAGACCCGTGACCAAGAAACCTCACGGACAGACAGTCCCCACTGCCAGGGCCAGCTCCCAGCGGCACAGAGACTAGCACCATCCCATCAGAACCCAGCGGATCGTCCCCAACAGCTGATTTTAAAGTTTATCTGGAGGCAAAAGACCACCACAGCCACACAACATGGAGGAGTCCGAGGAGACATCAAGGCAGCAGGTCTGGGGCGGCGTGGAGCGCGCAGGTGCAGACCTCCTCTGGCCACCTGACCACGACAGAGGCACAGGACGGCCACACAGCAGACACCACGAGCAGAAAAGGGCCGGACACAAACACCGACTCGGGGGTCACGACCTCAGTGTGAGCTGTACAACAACCAACTCCTGAAGGTAACACAAGGAGCGTGGGTGCCAGCCTTTTAGCTACAACACCAAAGACACAATCCACGAGAGAAAGGATCGATCAGCCGGACTCCCCTGGAATTAACGACTTCTCTCTGCAAAGGGTGCTGTCGAGAGAGTAAGAAGGCCCTGACCAGTTTGGCTCAGTGGATAGGGTGTCAGCCTGTGGATTCAAGGGTCCCAGGTTCGATTCCGGTCAAGGGCGTGTACCTTGGTTGCGGGCACATCCCCAGTAAGGGGTGTGCAGGAGGCAGCTGATCAATGTTTCTCTCTCATCGATGATGTTTCTAACTCTCTACCCCTCTCCCTTCTTCTCTGTAAAAAATCAATAAAATATATTAAAAAACAAAACAAAACACAGAGCTCTGGAAACAGAGGTGGCAGCACCAGGACCGCCCTCGCTGCGGGAAGAAAAAGACTGTCTGTTTCTGACAAAACTGAGGTCCTGCTGCCGGCCGGGGGAGTGGGAAGCCCGCCGGCGCGCGCTGCTTCTCCATGGCCGCCCGAGCTCGGAGACGACCGGATGGCCTCCGGCCGGAACCAGGAACGGGTGAGACAATGTCCTCAGCCAGGAAAAGACAGGGCGGGACCTTCAATGTCCACGAGCAGTGAAAGAATGCCCTCTGCAAGGCCACACGCTGGGCGCCAGCTCGGTGACGCCGGATAAGGCACAGCCACGGAGACAGGATCAGGGGTCAGCAGGCACCAGGCAGGGCAGGGGGAGGAGGAGGGTGAGGCGAGCACACAGGGCGAACGCAGTGACACCACCTCACCTGTCAATCACGTCCTGGAGGGACTCTTGCCGTTGAGTCTGTGTTAAGATCAGGTCCCGCAGAGTGTCTGAGGCCAGCGGGTAGACACTCGCTGGCCGGGCCCCCTTCCCAGGCCTGCGCCCCAGAACTCCGAGCCCCGAGCCCCGATCTCTGCCGGCCAGGGAACAAGCTGCCAGCAGGTCTGCGCCGTAGACGGGGGAGCGGGAGCAGCGCCGCTCGTTGACGGAGTAGACCTGGTCCAGCCGCTCCTTCAGAAGCCGGGTCTTGTCCTCCTGCATCACAAAGTGATGGAAATGGCCCGTGAGAAGCAGAGGCCAGCCGGCGGAGCCCAGCAATTATAAAGCCCAGGTTCACTTCTTTTACTAGAAAAGTATCTTTAAAACAAAGGGTACATAATCTGGCAACGTCCTTCTGAAGGCGCTCAGAAGCACTGCCAGTGGCACCAGGCACGTGGGGGAGTGCTCAGTACCTGCGTGGGCCCCGCGATGGGAGAAGCTGGTTTGGAGGCCATTCCAGGTTCTCCTACTGTCAGGGGATTGACCGCCACTCGACTAGGCACACCACCTACAAAGCAAAACCAAGGTTGGAAACAGCTCTGGGCGCTGCACACGCCCCCCCAGGTCAGCGTCGCCTCTCCCTGCACGTTTACACCTGCGTGGTCAGAGCCAGTGAGGCACCCCTGCTCCTGGCCATGTTCTGAGCAGAGCACCAGGCTCCGTGGTGAATGCCCCGCGCCATCCTCACGGCCCTCACGCCGGCACAGCGGCCACCGGGCCCTGCCCTTGCTCAGCATCTACCTGTCGGCCTCAGGCCAGCAGTGAGCTGCCCTCCAACCAGCACAAAGCGACCCCCACATCGTCAGGCCCGCCGCTGGCTGACAGGCGTGTGCTCGGGGACGGCTCAGGGGCCTAGTTAGGGGCACTGGGGAGAGTCGCAGTGACTGGGAGGAGCGGGTCCAGAGAGCAGGAGGGCCCTGGCGGGAAGCAGGCTGTGAACAGGCAAGAGGAAGCACTGTCTGTCTTATACCGGGGACCTGCCTCATGGTCTCTCCCGGGGGAAAAGCTAGCACCAAAACAAAAACCTAAAGTGAGTGGAGGCTGGTGAGAGTCAACCAACAATTCTGAGAACCAACAAACAAGGAAACTGAGTGGATACCGCTGTCCGTGGAAATGAGATGTGGCCACGGCGGGTCCGTCAGGGTCCGAGGCCCCACAGTCAGGTCCGAAAGGCCTTCCGTTCCCTTCGCGGGAGAGCCAAAGGCAGCTCCACTCCCAGCCTGCTCCCTGCCCAGAGCACCTACCTGGTGGGGCCGCGGGAGCGGGGCCTGGGCCGCTGGTCGGGGGCTTGCTTCCCAGGGCGCTCAGGGCACCCGCCTGAGACACGGTCTGCATCACCATGGGGCCAGGAGGGCGCAGGTAGGACTGCCCGGGGGCGGACACGATCTGAAGGACACTGCCTGCAATCACACGTGTGCGAGGACGATCAGCCACGCAGGTGCCTTCACCTCAGGTCACACCCACAGGCCACAGACCTCATCTCCAAAACCAAACCTGCTCCCACGTGGCAATGTAGACTTCAGTTACTTGTAGAAAAAGGAAAACACTTCATTTGCAATGAAAGTAACTCTAAGAAACAGCCCAGCTGGCTGAGCGTGGACCTATGAACCAGGTCACAGTTTGATTCCAGGTCAAGGCACGGGCCAGGTTGCAGGCTGATGCCTAGTAGGGGTGTGCAGGAGGCAGCCAATCAGTGATTCTCTCTCATCATTGATGTTTCTCCCTCTCTCCCCCTTCCTCTCTGAAATCAATAAAAGCTAAAACAAAGGAAAAAATGTCATTTTTCTTAATGTCAGAAGAAAGCTCTCCGGTTTCTAGAAATTCCTAGAGATCTGGGGCAATGCAAGGGGCACTTGCTCAGGGTCTGTCACGTCTGCTTGAGACCCTAAGTCCCAGGTGGAGGTCTCAGCTGCCTGGTCACAGGCTGGTGCTTGCCGACCCATCAGCTGGATGAGGAAATAGCTACGTGATTGTTAAGTGCAGACGCGGTGGCTCTGCGTAAGGAGCTGACACTCCACCTCTGGTGTGACCGTGTCTCTCCACAGCCTCGCTCTGCAGAGACCTCCCCGTCCCACAGACACGGGGCCACCAGAGATGCCTCGCCCCTTCGACCCAAGCACGGGAAGTAGGGCGTTAGACCAATGAAGCCGTTTCTTCCCTGCAGGCTTCCTACAGGCCCCCCGCTCTGGCCTTTCACAGCCGAGAGCCATGGGCATGTGCTGGAAGGAGCTGTGATGACACCACCCTGGATCCCAACCCACAACTGAGAGGGACCCACATGACTGAGCTGCTGCCTGTGGTCCCTCAGGACTAACGTCAGCACGCACCCTCCTCTTTTTCAAAAGCAGCCACTCCACAGACATCGCCGTGGCCACAGGTGGGAGCTCTGGCTGGAGTTATCTGCAGTCTGTGAGCATAGTGCCTCCCATACAGACTGCATGCATGGCCTCTTAGGACAACTCACACTTCACAGTAAAACCAGAAAGCAGTAAGTATTTCCATTTTGATTTTGAAAATAGGAAACTTTTACCAAAGGGTAGATCATTTACTGATTGATTGATTTCAGAGAGGAAGGCAGAAGGAGAGAGAGAGAAACATCCAGGATGAGAGAGGATCATGGACCGGCTGCCTCCTGCACGCCCCCTCTTGGGGATGGAGCCCGCCACCTGGGCCTGTGCCCTGACTGGGAATCATCCGTGACCTCCTGGTTCATAGGTCGACGCTTAACCACTGAGCCACGTCGGCTGGGCACAGGGCAGATGTTTTCAATGACTGCCATCTCCTGAGCCTGTGCCAGGCCTGGGCAGCGAGGAACACACATCACTCGGCACGCCCGCCCCACGGCCAGGCTCCCCGGGCGGCTCACCTTGCAGCTGCAGGGGCTGGCCGGCGGTGAGCTGCCGCAGCTGGCTGTGGGACAAGGTGAACTTGTTCCCCTGGAACTGCAGCGTCACCGGGGTCTCTGGCTGTGCCACGCGGCTCGGCGGTCCTGCGAGCGAGGCCAGCTGTGCTATTTTGACCACCTCGCCACCTGAGGGGACACAGGAGAGGGAGTGAACTTCTGTGGGAGGGTTCCCACGGGACACTGTCTGTCTTTCTGTCACAGAGAACGACCTCGGCAGTGAACAGAGTGTCAGAAAGCAGTGATGGCGTTTGCAGGAAAGAGCGCTCTTCACAGGAAAGAGAAGGAAGGTTAACGTCAGACGGCACCGGCTAACTCCCGCAGCCTGACTGTGGGGACTGTAAGGACGCAGGGTCCGCACTACGAAGGGCGGCCAGTGAGCCAGGGCCACCCTCACAAGAGCAGGGCCTCAGAGCCTCCCCGCCGCGCAGCTGAGCTGAGAGGAGCGAGGGTCTGCCAGCACAGATGGAGGCGTGACACCGTAATCAGTATGAAATGTTCGGGCTGGAGCTTCAAGACCAAAGCCCCATCGCAGGGCAGGGGGGCCTGATCGGCAGTGTTTACTGGCAGGAAGCGCGAGGCGTCCCATCGCTAGAACCTTTCTGTGGAAACGGACTTGGGTGGAGTCACATGCGTTTCGTCCAGAAAGGCTGTAGCTGCACAGATTAAAGGTTTTCTGCTCAGGGGTTGATATCTGAGTCTAAATGCTCCTAAGAAAATCCAGGGCAGAACTGTTAGTGTGAAGGTGGAGACAGTCAGCAGACGAGAAGACACCCAGTCTCTGCACAGGACCGTAAGGACAGGGAGTGAAAAAGGAGAGGCAGAGAGTGGTCCCCTGAGCCCTCGAGGCCACCACACGGAAGTTGGCGTGTGGACAATGCCCAAGCTCAGCCACAAAAGCCCGTCCCAGGCCATGAAACACGTCCTGCAGGCAGGGGCCAGTGGTGACTGCGGCCGCAGCGAGAAGACGTAGCCCCAGCCTGAACGTGGGCCCCCAGGACACCCGCCCCTCCCCTCTCCCCTCCAGAGGCTCGGCACAGCCCGTCCTCCCACAGCGAGGGTTCGAGGCAGCACCTAAGAGACGAGGCAGCTGTGCCAAGGAGGGCCCTTTCCACAGCAGAGTGGACAGAGTCCACGTGAAGTTTGGAAATATGCTAATCTCACTGGTCACAATGAAACACTCTATTGAAGTCTGTAATAATAAAAGAGTAATATGCTCATTAGACTGGATATCCTTCCGGACAAAGCTGGGGCTGCGAGGGCTGAGCCCCTTGCACGAAGGTCAAGCACCGGCCTCTAGTACTTAGTGAAATTGACGTCTTAGTCACTGAACCGTTGTAAAATGTCTCAGTTGAGCAATAACTCGTCTCGGGTTTAGATCTGGTAACGGCGAGAGAGGAAAAGGAAGTCCTGGCTTTAGAAACGACCACGAGGCCCACGACTCTCCAGGAAGCGACTGCTTTTCCATCCCCAGCTGACCTCGCCCTGGCCCGGAGCCCGGCTAACAGTGAGGGAGGCACGAAGCTCAGAGTGAGTGGGAGGAGAGCAGAGCTGACGGACGGGATGGTCAGGAGAAAAGACAGAGAAAGGACAGGCCCTGGACGCTGGCCCTGGAGACTTGGGCCAGAAAGGACAGCAGGGCCACAGCACGGCGAAGCAGCGCCGGCCCGAGGGCACAGAGTGGACAGCAGGCTCATCACACTGCCGGTCCGAACCCAGCTTCCTGGGAAGAGGCAGAGCCCGGGAGAGGCGAGGCCACTTACTAGGCAGGCGCGCCTGGGCCTGCGAGGTGAGCAGCAGCCCCGGAGGCAGTGTGCTCTGCCCGGCCGGGTGCGAGGGGGCCTGGGGCTGGGGCTGGGGCGGGCCCAGGGCGGAGGCCTGGGGAGCGGTCTGAGCCCGCAGTTTCGCAGGATGGGCTGGGCTAGGAGCTGTGCTGCAGGTCGAGGCGGCCTGGGGTCTCGGAGCACCGGTGGGAGTCTGGGGGGCTGCTGCCGCTGCAATCGACAAGGGTGGTTTGTGCAGAGCTGTTAGAGGTTCTCATGGCAACGCAGTACTTTAACCCGACTTTCAAAGCAATAAAACCGACATTTCACACTGTCTCTCGAGTGAGCAGCTCTCTCTAAAAAGGGGTGAAGGCCAATGTGGTCTGCAGACGGAGTGTGATTTTTTATCCGTTTACCTTGGCGCGAACCAGCAGCCTACACGGAGCCCTTCCTCAGTGAACGGAGTTAGAAGTCAGCATGTGAACCCCACAAAGGCACACACAGAGGCGGCACCGGGGTGCTTGCACGAAGCCGCGTGCACATGGCAGGACCCGCTGGCGGCTGGGGCACTGCCTGCGCACCTGCCCGCCCGCCCGCCCGCCCTCTCTGGCGGGGACAGAGCAGGGTGCGAGCACAGCAGGCGCTGCCTCGGAAGCCTGCACAGTGTGCCCTCTGCGAGCTCCCGGCGCACCTCGTGGCCGGCACACAACTCACTGAGCACGCAGCACCTGTGACACCGGCGGAAAGCCGTGAGCAAGCCTCCAACCCGTGAGGGCTGCAGTCTCTTCGGCAGAAAGGAGGTCCTTGTCAGAAGCCAGGGAGCACCCCCGTGGCACACGCACCGCACACAGGACACACCTCTGGCATCCGGGTTGGCGGAGAAGGTGGCGATGGGCGGCCGTCCTCGAACGTGGCTCTGTGGCGTGGCAGTGGCCGCCGTGGAGGTGGCCGTGCGGGGTAGGTGTGTGCTGGGGAAAGCCACCGTGCGGCCCTCGGGCTTCTGGCCGTACTGCACAGGCTGGAACAACCTGGATGCGCGGGACAGGAAGACACGCAGCTGCAGCGCAGACTGGGGAGCACCCGAGCGCCCGGAAGTCACACACGGAGGAGCAGCAAGAATGGCTGCCGTGTGCAGGATCGACTGTCTGAAAGGCTGGCTTCCCTCCGCCCCATGGTTAGCTCAAGCCCAGGTCTTGGTCTCTCTCCAGCCCGGGACCAGCCTCTCCTGAGCCACGGGTGCTCGTCCTCAGATGTTCTGCCCATTCCAGCCTCAGGCGCCTGCAGCACGGCCGTCCTCCCAGCTGTCCCTTCCCTCGTCAGGAGGAGCCCGAGCTGCCGCCGGCCCACACCACCCTGCAGCGCCCTCTGCCCTCGCTCCCCAACACCTGGCCATGCAGCTAACCCCCGCCCACCAGGTTCAAGCCAGCCCGACCACTGGTCCCAGCTCTTCCCACCGTCCCCTCCCACATCCTAACACTTCCTAAGGACGGTGAAGGACCACTCCTCTGCGGGCGAGAGCCGCGTGTCCACACTCCCCACCTCCAGGGAGCCGAAGCCTAGGCAAAGCCGAGCAGACAACCAAGCAGGCGACTGGCCTCTTCTCACAGCCTGGAGCCAGGGACTCATGGGAAACTCCAACCTGGTCCCAAGCCTCCCAGCGTCACTCCCACCCCACAGCCCAGGGGCCGGTTCAGGACCCGCCAGGCCAGATGGTGAGCCGCAGGCCACACCTGCTGGGCTTCAGCCGGACCGCCGGGGGCCTGCCGGGCGGGGGCGGGGCGGTGAAGAGCTCCTCCATGAGCTTCCGCGTCACCCTTTTCCTGCACAGCAACTCAGCCTCGCGGCGAGTCATGGTGTTTTCCAAGCCAACGAGGTCGAATACAGAAAGGTCGGCTTCCTGGGGAGGAGGAGGAGCAGACGGCTGTGTGAGACAGTAGGAGAAACCCGGACGGAGAACCCACGTCAACTAGCGGACAGGAAGACCAGCCTCGCTTGGCCCACGCCACACGCCTTCTCAGAGTCCATCAGCACACGCCGTGCTGAGGCAGCCGCCCGAGGCCAGCGCCAGGCACGGATGCTACGTCCAGGGGAAGACACGGCAGAGGCTGCTCGGTGCTGCCGTGTCAGGACCCCAGGACACACCCACCCCGCTAGGTCCCTCCTTACCTTCCAGGCGTCCCTGTCGAGCGCCTTCAGCACGAGGGAGGCCAGGCGGAGCTGCAGCTGCCGGGCCGAGAAGGAGGACTGCGGGAGCCGGGGCTCCAGCAGCCCGGGGTGGTTGCAGATGCGCTGCAGCCTCAGCAGGATGCTCAGCACGTTCACAAAGTGCCCGCCCTTCAGCACCTCCTGGGTCCTGCTCGGAGACACGAGCCCTCAGCGTCGGCTCCGCTCGGCCCAGACAGCGACGCAGGTCCACCCCACGCTCGGCTCCGTCACCACCTGGGACCCGGTTCCTGTCTCACCACCCTCAGGCCCTCTCCCCGGCCCCGCGGCAGCACGGGGAGCCAGAGCGCCGGGGGAGGGTCAGCAGGCCGCAGCTCCCGGCTCAGCGGGCAGCGGGGATGGGGACGCTCTGGGGAGCAGGCACTGAGTGTGGCCTGTCCCTGGGGACTTGAGGTCCCGCTGACACGTCCGGCCTGGAGAGCAGCCAGTGGGCCATCTGACAGAAACACGGGAGCCCGATCTGGAAGCCACGCCCTCTCAGGCCAGCGAGGCTGGACTATGGGTGATGCTCCCCAGCTCCCCGCGGGGAGACAGCTGCTGTGATTACCGAGCACAAACGTGTTTATGTAACATCGTCAGGACTTTCCCTCTATGCTCACTGTGTTTTTTAACTTAAACTCGGGAAAATGAACAGGTGATGGAAGGAGCCAAACAGGTTGTGGCAGAGCGTCAGGAGAGAAGCGAGGCCCACACTCTCATCCACGCAGGTGCAGGCAGCACAGAGCCCGGCGTGGCTCACATGCCCGCGGCTTCAGCTCCCCCAGTCCAAAGCCACCATGTGCCAAGTTCTAGAAGCTCGGCTGGTGCTACGCTGCGCGCGGCTCTGCACAGCATGCTGACATCTCTCCTGCTGGGGTGTCGGTCCCCGCTCTGTCCGTGTCTCACGCTGTAGACACTCCTGCCTGGCAGTCACTTGGGCAGACTGTCCTGGCCCTGCAGCACGTGTTCACAATGCCCTTGTCTTACTTAAAATGATGCCACAGAGAGAGAGTGTGAACATTACTTAAAATGGCCAGGTGGGAACGCCAGCGAGCGGCCGTGCTCCTCTGGGAAAGGGGGCGTTCTCACTCCCTAGGAGAAGACACCGCGCCGTGTGGGAGGGTCTGAGGTGAGCCGGCATGAGCCCTCCCGCCGGGACTGTGTGGTCTGCTGTGGAGTCAGCCTGAGGCTCCTGCCGCTCCAGGCGGCCCTGGCACACTCGCCTGCGATGAGGGGGGCGACTGTGCGGCCGTCCTGGGGCCATGCTGGCCTGAAACCCGATGCCCCAGGTCCCGTCAGGACGTGTCTCCAGGCGAACGGACATGGGGTGCGGCCGGCTGGGGTTCACCGGGGCACCAGCCAGGCGCACTCACCCCGGCTGCAGGATGACGTCCTCGTACAGGGCTTTCTGCCGGCTGGTCAGGCGGCACTTCAGCACGTGCTCGTACCTCCTGGTCAGCTGCTTCTCCACGTCCCTCTTGGTCCTCCTCAGGATGAACGGCTGGGTCACCTGCGAAGGAGACGCTGTGGTTGGCCTCTGGGAGGACATCGTCCGCGGCACTGTGGTCCCTGCACCCCAGGCCGCACGTACCCGGTGCAGGCGGATGACCACCTTGTGGTAGTAGTCCTGGTTCTCCTCGGTGGGCGCCTTCAGGGGGACGTGCAGGTAGGGCCGGGAGAGGCCGGGGATGAGGAAGTGCACCATGGTCCACAGCTCCAGGAAGGTGTTGTGCAGCGGCGCGTCGATCAGGAGCAGGCGCTGCTGGCTGCACGGGAGACAGAGACACGTCTGAGAGCCCGCTGGGACTGCAGGTCTGACCAGCCAGGACGGCAATTCTACGGGTCACTGTGCGTCCCCGGGGCCTGATGGCATGGCTGACTAAGGCACCTTCTGTGTCCCCCAGGAAGGGACTGGACACGGGCCGTTTGTGTCACTGCACCCTCTGCCCGACCCCCCACGCCCGGGGGCAGGCAGACCTCTGCAGGGTGAACACGGCCTCCCAGTGCTGCTCGCTCAGGCCCTTCACGCACTGCATCTCGTCGATGACCAGGCAGCGCCAGCGCACCCGCGCGAGGGCCGCGTAGCCCCGGAAGAGCTGCTTGTAGGACGTGATGCAGACGTGGAAGCTGTTGGGCTCGGTCCACCCCTGCGGCACAGAACACAGGTGTCTCTCCCTGTTGGACAGCTCGCTGCTTCTGCACAAGGCAGACCCTTTCTCCAAGCCTCCAGCACGTGTGTGGACACGCGCAGAGGCGTGCGGGCACCGACAATGACAGCAATAGACGACCAGGAAGGACGGCTCTCGGCGGCCATGACCTGGGCGAGGCCAAACGCTCGCTGAGGCCCTCGGAAACGCGTGTCTACGCTGCCACCGGCTGCATTATAAGCTTTACGACGAGTGACCCGACAGCCAACAACAAACTGCACCGAGGTGTCCCTTTTTCAGCGAGTGCTCCTCCGCACGCAGCCCGATCCGCACGCCCCTTACGCACACCCAGGCCTCGGGACCGGAAAGCACCTCCTCCTCTCGGTCTGAGCGCCCAGGGCCTGCAGCTCACAAGGGCCACAGCTCTCACCGCAGGGCGTCAGCGCCCGAGGAAACAGCTCCCTTTCCAGGGAGGGACGAGAGGCCTCCACACGTGGGCCTTTCCGAAGCGAGTACACCCAGCCCTCCCGAGGCGTGTACACCCCACCCCCCTGAGGCGTGTACACCCCGCCCCCCCGAAGCGTGTACACCCAGCCCTCCCGAGGGGTTTACGCCCCGCCCTCCCGAGGCGTGTACACCCAGCCCCCCCGAAGCGTGTACACCCAGCCCTCCCGAGGGTGTACACCCCGCCTTCCCGAAGCGTGTACACCCAGCCCTCCCGAGGCGTGTACACCCCGCCCCCCCGAGGGGTGTACACCCCGCCCCCCCGAAGCGTGTACACCCAGCCCTCCCGAGGGGTTTACACCCCGCCTTCCCGAAGTGTGTACACCCCGCCCCCCCGAGGCGTGTACACCAGGCCCTCCATGCAGGGCGGTCGATGCTGTCAGGAACTGCAGATCTAGAACGACCTGGAGGCTGCTGGCTGTCACAGTGATTACACTAAAAGCACATTTGGAAATGTGCCTCGTGCAGATTAAGACGGTCTCTTTCCGGTCTTGCTCGCATTTGAGCTGAAATACCTGTCTCTTGGCTTTGAGCTCTCGGTGGCTGCCCACGTACATGAGGGTCTTGAGCCCAGGACACCAGCGCTTCAGCTCCAGCTCCCACCTGAGGACGTTCCAGCTCCTCACGATGACCAGGTGGGGGCCCCAGTTGCCTGCAGGGGGAACACAGCCTTCCTCTGAGCCACGCCGCCCTCCCCAGTCCGGGCCCTGGCCGTGCTGTGTGTGCAGCGTCCCGGGGGGACCAGCCGCCGTCCGGCGGGGCGAGGGGCCTCTCCCCACCACGGCTCCTGGATCGGAGGGCGCCTCCCTCCCCCGCGCCCAGCAGCCAGGATGCAGCCTGACTCCGGAGGCACTCAGCAGAGGGGGGTTGGATGGGTAGTCACCAAATAACACGGACACTTATTCAGAAACGTGGCAAAGCCCCAGGAGCATGGGGAGGAACCTGTTTACAGGGACCATCGCTCAGGAAAAAGCAGTAAGCAGCCCACAGCCCTCAGAACCCAAGGCCCGTCCCGTCCCCGGTGGCACTCCCACAGCACACACCACTCATGTGTGGCTTCCGACCTCGAGCCCACACACACGCCCAAACATCCCAAAACACGTGGTTTCAATTCATTCCTCTAAAAACCGAGCCTTCTTACGTTGTCAGAGTAACACACACAGCAGACCAAGTCTGTGTCAGAAACAGAGCACAACCCCGTGAGAAGACGGAGAGGCTTGCAAAGATGTCTCAGCCCACCTGACAGTCACGGCTGGTCAGACACAAGGCGCCACCGACCACACTCGAAAGCACCGCCACGAGGAGCCGAGCTGAGCAGGCCAGGAGCCCACGGCCTCAGGGCTGGCTCAGGAGGCGGCTGGCGATGCAGAGGCTGACGGCGGCGAGGCGAGTGGTGCGGGACGTCCCCACCACCCGTTGGTGGCACCCCGCGGCACCAGCTCACCCGTCTGCTCTGCTCTCCGCACACTGACGGGCAGCAGGGCTCAGGGAGTCACAGAGCCCGGGGAGGAGACATGCTCCCGCCCAGTGCTGACTGGGACGGAGTCTCTCGCGCATCTGTACAACCTGCTGCCTCAGGTCCTGGGCCACAGCCCGCAACAGCCCGGGGGCAGAGAATACAGGCACCCCGACCCTCGCTCAGCCAGACACTGGCCCGCACTTGAGTCTCGGCAACACCTGCTGTTCCCACAAGCTCCTACCTTCGTTGCAAGCGAGGTGGGCAAAGAAGGCGATGATCTGCACCGTTTTGCCCAGCCCGGCCTCGTCCGCCAGGATGCCGTTGAGGTTCTTGCGGTAGAGCTTGGCCAGCCAGTCCAGGCCGATCATCTGGTAGTCCCTGAGCGAGCCGTGCAGCAGGGGCGGGGCGCTCAGCTTCACCTGCGGGACAGACGGGCCGGGAGTGCTGCTTAGACGACCCCTGAGCCTTGTCTCCAGACTGAACTCGCGGCAGGCGCACGGGAAGCGACTGGAGAGCTGTAGAAAGCCCTCTAGGCACCAGGGAAAGGGTCAGAGTTCACTTTTCCGGTAACATGTGCAGCCAGGCAAGCGCTCTGTGGGAGCAGGAAGCTCCCGTCCCTCCCGCCAGGCGCTCACCGTGGTGCTGATGCGAGCACTGCCCTTGGGCAGGATGCCTTCGGCCACGGCGGTCACCTCCGCGATGTCCTTCGTGTGAGGCTTCCCGGCGCCCATCCTCTCGGCGGCGGCTTTGAACTGGTCCATGATGAACAGCGAGTCGATGAGCACCACGTCCCGGTGGCCCTCCTGCTCGCCCGGGCTGTCGTCCGCATCTGCGGGCAACAGGGAGGGGCTGCAGCACCGTTCACGCTTTATCAGCCTCCTTAACACTGGCAAGAACGGGCAGGACCCAAACACTGCACGCACAGAACCAAGTGCCATCTTTTCATTCTGACCACTTCACACGCCTAACAATGCTCTCTGAGAGAAAAGGAGAGAAAACTTACGGAACCACAACCCGAGGCCCACTCTGGAAGCCCTCCGTGAACTGGAGGAGGTCTCGCAGCCATGGGAGCTGCTGTCCCCACGACACGCACCTGCTGGGTCCCTGACTACACGCATCTCCCAGGCCAGCACGCCGGGGGCTGCCGGCCCTCCAGGCCTGCGGCCCAGGTCCTGACAGAGCCACTCCCACCCCAGGCACGTGACTAAGGACCGGAACCAGCAGTGACAGCAGCAGGGCAGAGCCCCTGGGACGTCTGCGTGTGTTGGGACGTCTAATGAAAGTAAAATAGACTTCTTAAAGCAGGTGTGTCACATAGCACAGCCTGAATAAATGTGATGACAGCCTTCCTACACCTGGAGAAAATAAACTGCTCACAACCTGACCAAGTGCTCTGATGACTGTGCCAAGCTTATTTTTAAAAAAGGAAAGGAAAAAAAGGAAGCACGCAATTCAGCAAAATGCTCTTCAGTACAGAATTACACAAGCACCAGACCGAGGGTGCCAGCTGCCGGCCTGGCTCTGCAGTAAGCTGCTGAGCCGAGCCCTGCAGGCGGGACAGACCTTCCTCCTCACTCGTGTCCTCGCCGCCGGGCGGGGGCTGCGGCCACTGGAAGCTCGGCAGGAAGGCGCCCTCGTACAGCTTCATCAGGTCGATGAGGGGCAGCTCCGCTGGGAAGGGACAGAGGGAGGTGTCACTCTCTACCGGAGACACGCACATGAGCATAAACACAAGCATTTCAGCCGATACAGGAAGGCATCCTCACGAGCTAGAGACCAAAAGAGTGTCGTGTGTGTTTTTAAATATGTATTTTATTGATTTTTTACAGAGAGGAAGAGAGGGACAGAGAGTGAGAAACATCGATGAGAGAGAAACATCGATCAGCCGCCTCTTGCACACCCCCTACTGGGGATGTGCCCGCAACCAGGGTACATGCCCTTGACCGGAATCGAACCTGGGACCCTTCAGTTTGCAGGCCGACTCTCTATCTACTGAGCCAAACCAGTTTTGGCTCATGTGTTTTTTTAAATAAATGAGGTTGGCCAATTCTACTAAAACTAAGGACACTTGTGCAGCAGGTTACCACAGGAGACTGAAATGGGGGAAACGCAACACATACGCCTGATGAGGAGTGGGTGTCCAGGACACACAGGACCACCTACCAGTCAACACGGAAAAGAAAACCCCAAACCAGAACAGGAAGAGACGTGTGTCTCACCCCGGCGGACGGACAGGCTGCAGTGAGACCCAGTACACCCGAGGTGGGCAGCTTGCGGCAGCCGTTCTATCCAAACTCAGCACAACCCCACCAGCTGCCAGCTGCCACGCCCTCCGCCCACTCCTCCACTCGGAGTGCAGAACTGGGGCCCACCAACCGCCCACAGACAGTCTGGGCAGGCAGGTGCCTGTGGCTACTCGCCGTGAGAGCCAGTGAGTGGACACAGCACATGCCAACGTGAATGCAGCTCGGCAGAGGCAGAGAGGAGCCGAGAGGAAAGGCCAGTGGGTGAACTACAGCGGGACGTTCACGTGAGGCTCCGACACTGGGAAGGGAGCAGTGTGCTCAGGGGGCACAGTGCGGGTCAGAGCTGCAGGAGGGAAGGACGCGAGATCCAGAACGCAGTCCTGGCGGGGACCAGGGAGAGGGAGGCGGGACGAGGGGAGGGGGTGGCACTCGGCACTCTGCGCTCGGCAGCGTGGCTGGTGCCCGGGAGCTCGACGTGCTGGTGTTGTTCGGCCTTGCACAGACTCCCACGCTCTCCTCCTGACTCAGTGTTAGCCGCACGTGGGCAGGAGGCCCAGCCTACCTTCCATGGCGAGATTGGACAGCTCCGTCTGGTGGTCCACGGCCCCTTCGTTCGCCTCCTCCTCTTCAATCGTCTCCTCCTCGTCTTCCGCTGCAATGGTGACGGTCAGAGCCACGTCAGCAGGCAGGGCGCTCGCCAAGCACTGCGAGGCTCCGGACGGCCGTCCTCCACTGGGCACAAGCCTCACCGCCCGGCGGCACTGGCAGGGAGACGGCACCGCCCAGCACTGGCCGCGGCCCCTGGCCGGCTCCCTCCCATCAGCGCGGGTGGTGTCTCCTCCCTCACAAACAGGGCGCACCCTCAGGCCTAGCTCTCCCTGCTCCCCAGGCGCGCCTCGTGCCTTCCCCACAGAGCCACTGCCACCGAGGCCCCGGCTGGCAGAACCCCAGTGGCTCTTGCTCGTGGTTCCACGAGTGGGCACCCTGCCGTGCGGGCGCCAGGACAGACCTTCGTCATCAGTGAGGGACGTGCTCGCCTTCCGTTTCCGTCCGGGGGCTCCCGGGTCCTGGGAGGACAGAGATCGCCAGCTGTGATCTTAAAGCCCCGGACGGCAACCCAAGCAGGGGTGTGCTGGGTGTGCCTCAGAGGGCCTGGGCCTGGCTGAGTCCCATGCTGCTGCCCCTCATCCACATCGCCAAGGTAACGCCCCTGGGCCCCCGCTACAGAGAACCGCTCTTCCCAGGGAAAGGGCGTGTCTCCCAGATAAGAGCAGGAAGCTCCTCGGTACAGACTGACCCACACGCTCCCCGCACCGGCCAGCGACAGCCCGGAACTCACCGGAACACTTTCCAGCAGCACATCAGGGCCCTTGGGTCTCGGCTCCTTCCCTAGAGAGAGAAGTGCTGTGACCGCGCTCCCCACAGCGGAGGAAGCGCCACTCTTCACCGCGTCAGGGGGTCTCTGCCTGTCCAGGCCACGCCCACTGATGTCCCCGCCTCCTGGTGACCGGGGCGATGCAGAGCCAGCCCACTGCCCCCTCACCGGGGCCCAGGCAGCCCCAGCCCTCAGCACTGAGACCTCGGAGGAGCCCGGCCTCCCGGGTCCGGAGGGGAACAGGAGCCACCAGCCAAGCTCCCTTCTTCTGCCCCGACTGGTCGCACAGCTGTGACCTCAGCAGTCACCCCCCACCCAGTTTCCACACCAGGAAGATGGGAGTCAGTGTCCCACCCACCCCACCCGCCCTGCCCCTGCAGTGCAGCAAGGCCGTGCACTGGCTACACCCAGGGCTCCAGGCGCCCACCTCCCTGTCCAGGAGCCAAAGGAGACAGGCTCAGACCTCAGCTGCGAGGGAGGGTCCCAAAGCGTGGGAGAGCGGGGGAGTCTGTGCAAGGCCGGACAGCACCAGCACATTGAGCTGGTCAGCCCGGATTCTGGCTCCCGCAAAGCCCAGGAGAATGGAAACAGGCGCAGAGCAGCGCCGAGGGCAAGGGGACCACCAGGCGCCACGGCTCGCACAGCCGGGCAGGCAGCCTCCGGGGAGCCACCTGCCGCCAGGTGCCGGTGAGCACGGGGCCGGCCGAGTGCAGCCCGGAAGAGGGAGGCTTCACGGAGGGCCATACCTTTCCTGGAGACTTCCTGTAAGTGCATGGCCTTCTTCCTCCTCTCCTCTAACTCGACTTGAAGTTTGATTTCCACAACCTGAACACAAGAGTCAGCACAGAGGCACGTGTCCGCAGGTTAACTGGCTCCAGAATGCTCAGTGGTGGGGAACTCACACGCAGTCTGCAAGCACCACGGGCCGTCGCCCTGACACTGCAGTAACTGCACCTGCCCCGTCCCGCCAGGTGCTGAGCTCAGAGCGCTTTAAGGAGGAGGCGGAGCGCGCGCCGCCCTCTGGAGAGCAGCGCCTGGGGGACCTGCCAGCCCTCCGAGGAGCCAGGGCAGCCTCTCGGGGACGATGGGCCTCACGCAGCACCAGCAGCCGCCCCGCGTGTCCACACGCCCACGCACAGCCACCAGCAGAGCGAGAGCCCTCCTAAGAGCTACAGCCGAGGGCTAAGCTGGCGGGACCCCCCGCACGCTCCCTCCTCAGCGCTCTGCCTCGTCCCAGCCCCAGCAGTCCAGGCCTGGACCCGTTCAATGCCAGGCTTACCTGTTCGATATTGGACCAGAAATACTCTATTTCTCTGGCAGCCGAGGCGGCGATGCGCCTCAGCCGGCTCTGCTCCTCCCTCTGGCCCCGCTCTTCGCGCAGCTTCCTTTCCTCGTGGTGACGCACCACCGTCCTGACGAGCTACAAAAAGGACACGAGGTTCCTTCCTCCTTAAAGTGTCATTTAAAATAAAAAATGATTTCAGAGTGAGGAAGGGAGAGGGCGGAAGAGGAGAAACACCATCGGGTGTCTCCCGCACGTGTGCCTGAGGGCCAGCCTGCCCCCTCCAATGCACAGGGCGACACAAAGCTTCTCACGCTCTCAGCCAGGACCTCAGCCTCCGAGGGGCGGCCGTGCTCCGCGGCCGTCAGTGCTGGGGGGGGGGGGGGGGGGGAGAGACCAGGCTCCCTGCTTCCCCACGTGGACGGTGACCCAGGGCTCCCCGCTCACCCACCTTCTTGGCAGCAGCCACCTTCCACCGCCGCTCCTGGGCGAAGTCGGTGGCCATCCACTGCATCTCCTCCAGCAGGTAGTCCCAGTGCGCCCGCGGCCGGGGGGCCTCCTGCAGCTTGGGCAGCCGCCGCAGGGACCACAGGCCTTCCTTCCTCAGCTCGGCTACCCGCTGATGGATGTGGTTTTCCTGGGGGGAAGGGAGCGCAGGATCGGTGACTGCGGCCCCACAGGCGTGAGGCCTGCTCTGCGGCAGTCTCAGCAGCAAAGGAAAGGGAAGACTGGGACCCCAGGTTGGAAGCACGGCAGATGACTGGAGCCTCAGAACACGTCACACCCCCGTTCACTCGCCAGGAAACCTCACAGGCCTGGCATCTGCACTGACCCACCGGCATCGGGGAGACAAGGAACACTGGCCACAGACCACTGGGCTAGATCGGAGCCCACCCTGTTTTTGTTTGTTCCTTTCAATTCCTTTAAATGAAGTGGAACAGACAACCGCTGCATCTGGTAACAGCGAAGACCTCTGGCTGGCCGTGACCCTCACCGACCTGGGGCCCGTGCACGTCCCCCAGCCTCACAACACTCGCCACATCCCGGCCCTCATCCACGGCCTGCGAGGACAGCAGCCCAGGCCGCTGACTTCAGCAAGAGAAGACCACACGAGTCCCCCTCCTCCAGGACAGGGTCACAGGACTGGCTTCAATCATGGTCCCTGGCCACAAAGCAGCCAACCACCCTCACTGCCGGGCGTGCAGCTCAAACTGCTGCCTCCCAACCTGAGTGCAGCCACGTGTCACAGGACGAGGGCACCAGCCCCTCACCAGTGCCATCTGTTCTGCCAGCTTGTCCTGAGAACCGTCTTGGGGTGCAGCCGCATTCTGAGCTGGGCTCTGTGGTTTTGGGGGGGCTGACACAGCTGCCCCTGGGGACCGGGAGGTGACTGGAGACAGAGACTTGCTGGCTGCTGAGGAGGGTCTATTCACCGGGGAGGCCCGTGCTGGCGAGGGCCCTGGGCCGGAGCCACTGCCGGGAGTGATGGACGAGGTGGAAGAGGTGGGCGGGGGCCGAGGACTGGGCTGTGCGGGGTCTGTGGGTGGTCTTGCGGATGCCGCCATCTGGTGGGCAGAAAGGAGGTAACAGGTGAAGGCACGCCATGGCACCCCCACCCAGCAGCACACACAACCACACACAAACTAAACCCCATCCGCAGCCTGTCAACTAAGACCCCACTGTGAACAGCGCCTGTCCATGCTGTCCCGTCTCAGCCTGTCCTTTCCCAGCCTCTTCTCTGTATCTTCAGCGTTTCCCTGTGTCGCTGGGTCCCAGCTGGGAACTCCCCTGGACATGTCTACAGAGTCAGGGCCCGGGCCCAGGGGAGCCTGGCCAACGGGTAGGAGCAGTCTCATCTCCCCAACGGCACCCGGGCGCCTGCCCCGCCTCGGCCTCCTGGGCACATCCAGCGGCACAGTGGCTACAAGCACCTCCGCACGCTCTCTGCTCTGAGCAAGGCAACCAGAACCATCTTTTCCTGATGATTCAGCAGGGACAACTCGGTCACCAGCATCCTTGTTTACAAACACACACGTCTCAGCTGCGGCTGGCTGACCTGTCACACCTGCCCTGTCCCCCCCACCCCGCAGAGCCCGCGGTCAGAGTACCTGCGGCTGGGACGGCGGCGGAGGGGCCTGCATCTGCGCCTTCGCGGGTACGGGGGCGAGCAGGGCCGGCTGTGTGCCCTGCGGGGGCACGGGGAGCTGGCTGGCGGGGGGCACAGGGACTGGGGTGCTGGGCTGCTGGGCCTTTGTGGCCACGTGCAGCTGTGCCGGCGGCTCCCCCAGCGGCGGCTGCGGTGGGCACTGCAGCGTGGGCGGCAGGGGTGCAGCGGGAAGGCCGGCCGGGGGCAGCCTGCCGGGCAGTGGCGGTGGAGGTGTGTGCAGGCTGGCGGCATTCTGTACCGGAGGCCCTGTCGATGGGTCATACTGCTGCTGGCTTTGCTTCTGTCCGGCCAGCTGGGCGGCCTGCGGGGCGGGAGGCATCCCTCCTGCAAGACAGGAAAGACCCACCAGCACTGACTCCGAGCTCGAGAGCATTCGCCACGGTCAGACGTCACCTCCCAGGGCTTGTCACAGACCCGTCCCTCAGAATGACCGCGCCATCGGGGAGTTTAACTGGCGGGAAATCTGAGTCATAGCAGAGCTAATGTTATCAATAAGCACACGCAGAAGGACAGAAGGCACTGGGCCTTTGCAAGGTAGCACCAAGCAGAACAGCACTGAGCAGCCACGGGGTCCCTAGGCAGCAGCAACTAGGAAACACAGGAGTGGAAACGGGAGAGAAGCGGAGGACAAGGACACGAGTGGCTCCGTAAAGGGACAGGAGCTAGTCTCCGGGTCTTCACACTGTGCCACCACAGCTCAGACACCCGAGTTCAGGAGCCACTTCAACCAGGCCAGCTCAACTGCACATGTCCTAGTCTGCGCGGGCAGTAGGCCTCTGCATGCCCTCCTCTGAGCTACCGGAGCTGGCTCGGCGCTGGGTCTTACCTTGAACTGTCGGCATTAACTGCTGGAGAGGAACTCCTGTATTCACCCCTGGGTGCTGGAAAACTACCCCTTGGTGACCCACTTCAAGTCGCGGTCGTTTAGACTGCTCTAGAATAATTTTCAGAAAAGGTGCAGTTTGATGTAAAAGTAAAACCACAAAAGTAGTAGAAAAAACATGTGCACATGTTTTTATAATATTTGAACAGGGAGACCTTTCTATGCATGAACCAAAATCCAAAAGCCATAAAAGATGGATAAATATAATTTCTTTTCATTAAAGATGTGCAAGTATAAGAAAAGGCACCACGAAAAGGCAAAGGTCAAGCAACATCCTCAGAGACAACATCTGCAGCACACGATGGGCACAGGCTGGCTGGCTGGCCGTCAGAAGCTCTCACAGGGGACACGGGAAGGATGGAGCCAGACAGACACGGGCAGAGAACACGGCTCGCAGAGGGAAGATCCGTCATGGTGAGAGGGGAAAGCACCCAGAGGTTGTTCACGAGATCAGAAACTGGACGGCAACTGACCGTCTCCGACACTTAAGTGCAAGTTGCTCTGATCCAGCCATTTCATTTCTAGGAGTTTCCCCTTAAGATATCCTGACACCCTGGCCGGTGTGGCTCAGAGAGTGTCGACTTATGAGCCAGGAGGTCAGAGTTCGATTCCCTGTCAGGGTACATGCCCAGGTTGCCAGCCTGATCCCCAGAGTGGGGCTTGCAGGAGGCAACCAATCAATGAGTCTCTCATCACTGATGTCTCCCTCTCCCTCTCCCTTCCTCTCTGAAAGTAATAAAAACATATTTTTAAAAAAGATATACTGATAAACTTGTAGGAAAAAATATGAGACTAGTGCTCAGTATGTTGAAAGCACCAGAAAAAAGGTGGTGCTGACAAATGAACACCAACCAGGTCTGACGGATAAAGAAAGCACTGCCTATGCGATGGATACCATGCAAATGGTTTTACATTCAATCATGGCATGAGGACTGGAAAGCCCAGCAGTGCACCTAAAAATCAAAACAGACACACCCATGTGACCGATGAGCTGCACCTTCAGCACACGTGAACATGCACATAAATACTCCCCAAACGGAAGTTAACTTTAAAGCAGAGAGAAACGAATCAGCACCACGCTCCTCAGCGTTCCCAGTTGAGACCACGTGGCCGTGAGCTCTAAGTCCCACTGAGAAGCCGCTGGGCCAGGGGCCACCCGCGTCCTGCCCGACCGTGACATACCTGCCGGGGGTCCCGCCTGCTGCCTCTTAAAGGGGTCCGTCTCTATCGCGCCGCCAGCCCCTGCCACCAGGGTCCCTGCGAGGGCTTGCTGCTGAAAAGAAATTAAAGAATCAGATTTTGGTCATTTAAGTACATTACAAAGATAACTAAAACTATCATAATTACCCTGAGCATTGACCTTATTTCTTTTTAATGAAAGAAATATTTTATCTAGCCAATGTGTTTAAATATACATATGCAATGTATATTTCTGTGAGTAATCTGAAGTTCTGACTTACCTCTGGGAGGAAAAAGGACTTGTAAAAGACCTATCGCTCTGGCTTTAAACGAACCTACACGAGCTGGTGTGCACCCAGCACAGCAGGGGGCTGCTGCGGGAACGGGGAGTCTGAGGCGGACTCCGGCTTAGCCTCCCTGGCCCGTCACCCTGCCTGTCATCACGTACCCCCAAACAAAAGCTGAATAATGAAAAGAAAGGGTAGGACTGGTTTCCTATAGGAAAATGACACGAAAACCCCCATTAGTAAGTAGGATTAACTTGCATCTCCCAATGGTGTTTGGACAGTGGGCCCTCCGTGATGTAGTGAGTGAGTGAAACAGGTCTTTGTAAATGTCTGCAGGAAAGCCGCTGGCCAAAGCTGAGCGCAGTCTGGCGCCTGCGCCTTCTACCTCTGCACCTCACCTGCAGGGAGGCTGAACACTAGGACGATGTCTAAGAGCTGCTCATCGCTAATTGTTCTAATAGCTCAGTGACGGTCACTCTCCTTAGGGAGGCGTTTTAAATGAAAAGTCACAAATGCCTGAAGCCGCTGCTCCATGAGGGGCGGCTGGCCTCGGGGCCCGCGCAGTGGATATAACCTGGCTGTACCCGCCAGGCCGCAGGCCGCTGCCTCCCAGAGGACGGCTCAGAGTGACCAGAAGGAGAGGCAGTGCCCAGTTACATCTAAGGAAGACGATGGAGGGGAGGTGGGAGGGAGAGAGAGGGCAGAAGAAAGAATGGTGTGAAAATCAGGTGATGTGTGAACGGTGGTTATCTCTGGGGACAGAATTACAGGGATTAATCCATCTTCTGTGTGTACGTGCACCTTCCTAATTTCCCAAATGTTTCACCATGAACCTGCATTACTTATCAGAAGAAGGGTTTTGTTTTGTTTTTAATAAAAGAAAGTGAGAAAGGCTCTGTGTCAAGTCCGTCCTACTGGACCAGAAATACTCCCAACACACACAAACTCCAGAAGAAACCGAACATCAGGAACAGCAGACAGCCTCAGGGACGGACCTGGGGCCTGCAGGACTGAGGGGACGGGCCGGCCACGCTGCCTGCGGATCACGGGGGCAGGGCAGGACGCCAGCAGGGAGAACGGAGACCTGCCACAGGACCGTCTGCCCTCTCCACCAGCACCGCTGCCCCCGGAACCCCGCCGACACGAACACCGCCAACG
Organism: Pipistrellus hanaki; assembly: GCF_964339955.1. Lineage (NCBI taxonomy): Eukaryota > Metazoa > Chordata > Mammalia > Chiroptera > Vespertilionidae > Pipistrellus > Pipistrellus hanaki. Next base: position 347,472 of record NC_140521.1, read on the forward strand.
CTCGGGAGATGGAGTGCGTGGCTCCAAGGCCATTGCCATGGCTCGCTGTGCGAGAAAAGCACCCTGCCAGTCACAGCCTTCGAAATCCAAGTCCAAACTGCTCCAAAGCACAGAGCAACAGGAAAGCAGGAGCCACGCTCCAAACCACCGCCGGACAGCAAACAGACGGCCCACGTGCTGGGACTGGGCAGCGAGGATCTGCCAGTGGCTTCAGTAACTACACTGGGACATAAAGGAAGCATGTCGAAATGGAGGACAGAAGAAAAGAACAGAAAACCAAATGGAGGTTCTAAACCTGAAAACTAAATTATCTGAAATAAAAATTAAAAAAAAAAAAAAACACTGGAAGGCTGGATAGCAGAGTGGGTGGGGCCAGTGAGCTGAGACAGTCTCGAGAGAGGGCCAGAGGCCTGGACCTGAGACACGCTGGGGGCTTCAGTCACCAGGACAGCAAGTGTTGCTCAAGGGAGGCGCAGACCAAGCCGAGGGACCCTACAGGTGCACCGTCCATCAGGGCCGGGGAGGGACACGGGAGGTTGGCCAGCCGGGAGGGACCTCAGGAGGGCTCCAGGGTGTGTCCAGACCATCTTGCTCAGTCCTCATCGGCCAGACCCAGCAGCAAGCTAACCTACCAGTCGACTGTCTGCCCCCTGGTGGTCAGTGTACATCATAGCAGGCAGTTGAGTGGCCTTAGCATATCATTAGCATATTACGCTTTGAATGATTGAATGGCCAACTGGTCAAGCAGACACTTAGCATATAGGCTTTTATTATATAGGATATCCTATATACAAAAGGAATGAACATATGTATGTAATTCTTAAAGCACAGTAAAGTTAATCAATTTAAACGGTGGAGTGTGGATGTTCACTGGGGACTCCAACTTTTCTCTCTGCTCAACATTTTTCACAGTAAAGTGCTGAGGAGGAACGTGGAAAACCATATACAGAGCTGAGAAAGCATTACAGGGCCACCCATGAAGTCATCAAAGGGCTTAAGAAACAACCTATGCCTTGGAGATGCGAGCGTGAGGGCGCCCTGGACCACTGGGCCGGTGCTGCCCCTGACCGGACACCTCCTGTGCGGTGCCTCCCGAGTGCTGGTGTCACGCAGCACCTGCTGGCTCTGCTGCCCAGAGAGCTTTCCCTGGAGAGTCCGCACAGGCCTCTCCTGGCACCCTCCCCTGCCCAGGAGCGGCACCGGGTGCTGCTGAGACCAGCCCTCGCAGCACCCTATGCTGCGACGGACGACTCCCGTCAGCACTCCTCTGCCGAGGGTGCACGCTCGCTGGCCTACGCTGCTGGCGGTGGGCATTTCGGTTCTTTCCAGTCTGGGGCTAAACTTATAGACCAGGCTTTCTGGTGCACACACGTGAGTGACCTTAGAGCTTCTGCCGGCCAAAGGGTTTGCCCACGGTCACCTCCTCCACGCTCACTCCTGTCAGAAGTGATGAGAATCGCACTGATCACATCAGATTCTGTCCAATGTCATTTTTCCGGCCACGCGGTGAGTGTGACCGAGCCTCTTCAGCAGCCTGCAGGCCCTCCCTCGTGCTCGCACCTGCCCGTGCGCCACACTCCGCGAGGCACTCAGTAAAGGTGCCCAGAGCCAGCTCTGAGCCTCCAGGCTAACAAACCTATCTCCCTCTGCACCAAACTCACAAGCAGCACCTGCGCACTGGGTTCAAACTCGTTTCCCCACCACAGGAAGCAGGCTCCTCAGAGCGATGCCCGGGTCGGGGCTGCAGACAGGAAGGTGCCCAGCGAGCCTCGGAAAGGAAGTGCCCGCAGGAGCGTGCTCAGAGCGCGTCTCAGGGAAGGGGGTGTCGGAAGTGCCCAGTGCCAGTGTGGAGAGGGCTCCAAATGGCCAGTCACATAGTTTGGGCATCAGAACAGCGGAGGGGACTGAGCAGCAGAGGCCTAGCAGGGGGCACCAGGGGGTGTGACCTAAGTGGGCATCTTGAAAGGCACGTGGGTTACATGGGCACTTGTCACACCTAAGTTGTATCCACTCCCTGCTTATAAACGATACCTCAATACCCATAATTCACCTTATCTATAGACCAAAAAGAAAAACATCACAAGATCATGTGAACAGATGCAGAAATTGCATCTGACAAAATTCAACATCCATTCATGATAAATAATATAATTAGAGGAGTTTTCTTACCCTGGTAAAGGACACCTACAACATCCATAGCTAACATCAGACCTAATGGTGAAAGACTAAATGCTTTCCCGCTGAGACTGGGAAGAAGGTAAGAATGTCTGTTCTCACCACCCCTATTCTGGTCTTTGCCAACGCAATAAGGCAAGAAAAAGAAGTAAACATATAGATAGGAAAACAAAAAATAAATCCTGCTTTCTTTGCAGACATGATTCTCTCTGTTGAATATATTACGGAATCTACCCAAAAAGCTCCTGAAACAAATAAATGAGTTTAGCAAAGTTGCAGAATACAGGTTCAAATAATCACCTGTATTCCTATATATAGAATGTCCCAAAAAAAAAAACCCACAAAAAAAAAAAAACACAAAAAAAGTATACACACACTTTGAATAATTATAAAGGCAGCGTTTATTAAAATACATTTCATTTCCAAACTTGAGCTATCAGCTGTGAAAGTGTGTACACATTTTTTTGAGACACTCTGTACTTGCAATGAACAACAAAAAATTTTAAATTTAATTACCAGTTACAATACCACAGAGAAATAGGAATACCGGGGTATAAATATAACAACACACACATAGCTTTGGGATGCTGAACACTACAAAACACTGCAGACAGAAAACAATCGGCACAGTACACGGAGAGATGTACCGTATTCCTGAACCGCGAGATGCAACATTGTCAAGACATAACTTCCCCCCAAACTGGCCAACAGCCTCAACAGAATCCCAGTCAAAAGCCTGGGAGGAGGTTGTGTAGATATCAAAAAGAGAGAAAGGATCTAGAATCACCAAAACAATTTTAAAAAGAGCAAAGTCGCCACCTGGCTGGTGTGGCTCAGCTGGCTGGGCGCTGTCCCATGCACCAGGAGGTCCCTGGATGGATTCCCCGTCAGGGCCCATGCCCAGGTTGTGAACTCAATCACCAGTAGGAGGTGTGCAGGAGTCAGCTGATGGATGTATTGCTCTTGCGTGTGCATGGATGCTTCTTTCTCCCTCTCCCTTCCTCTCTCTCTAAAAACAAATTTTAAAATCTTAACAAAAAGAGAAAAGAAGCCGGAACCGGTTTGGCTCAGTGGATAGAGCGTCGGCCTGGGGACTGAAAGGTCCTGGGTTCGATTCCGGTCAAGGGCATGTACCTTGGTTGCGGGCGCATCCCCAGTAGGGGGTGTGCAAGATGATTCTCTCTCATGATTCTCTCTCATCGATGTTTCTAACTCTCTATCCCTCTCTCTTCCTCTCTGTGAAAAATCAATAAAATATAAAAAAAAAAAAAAAAAGAGAGAGAAAAGAAAAAGAGCAAAGTTGAAGAACTCACATCCTCTGATGTTGAGACTTCCTGAAAAGCTGCAGCAGTGAGGAGAGGGTGGCACTAGCCACAGGCAGACCCAGGTGGAAGGGGAGGCTAACCAAAGGCTCTCGCACAGGACCACGTGGTTCTGGCACACGTGCAAAGTCAATGAGACACACTTAGGACACTCTTTTTCAGGAATGGCACTGGCCAACTGGATATGGCTATGCAAAGACATGAAGTTCTCCATGTTATACAAAACTTCACAGACCAAAAGGTAGAACATGAAACTATACCGCTTCCAGAAGAAAGCACTGGCAAAAATATCTTTGTGACCTTGGATTGAACAGTTGTTAGATATGATGTCAAAAGCACAATCCATAAAAGAAAAAAATTGAAAAAGACAACAAAATTGTAAAACGTTTGCTCTTTGAAATAGTATAAAATAAAAAGATAAGCCACAGAATGAAAAAGAACTGCAAATCTATAGCTGACAAAAAAATACGTATCCAGAATATGCACAGAGTCTCATGTGTAACAATAAACCAAGTGACCAGCCGAAACCGGTTTGGCTCAGTGGATAGAGGGTCGGTCTGTGGACTGAAAGGTCCGGGTTCGATTCCGGTCAAGGGCATGTACATTGGTTGAGGGCACATCCCTGGTAGGGGGTGTGCAGGAGGCAGCTGATCGATGTTCCTCTCTCATCGATGTTGCTCTCTCTCCCTCTCCCTTCCTCTCTGTAAACAATCAATAAAAATATATTTAAAATAATAATAATAAAAAATAAATAAATAAAAAAAATAAACCAAGTGACCCGAGAAAAGATGGCGAAGGAAGGAACAGACACTCCTGAAGACGACACCCAGGTGGCGATGACCCGTGTACACATGCCCATCGCCATTCGTCTCTAGAGCCATGCAAACGGAAACCTCTCCGACAGTCAGGGGGACCCCAGGCGCCTGGGAGGTGGGCACGGCACCCCGCTGTGGAAAGGCGGGCAGTTTGTCTGGAGCTAACTGAACAGCCCCGCACTCCTGTCCTCCAGGGTTTACCCCCACGAAGGCCTCTGTGTGTTCACATGAACGGTCTGTGGACACTCACCCCTAACTTTACCCCTCAGCGCCACGGAAACACGCAACTACCTGGGCGACTCTCCCGTGTGCCGGGCCAACTGCAAGCAGCCCGATGAAAGGCAACAGACTGTCTGACTCCACGCACACCTCCTTCCGGGAAAGGCACAATCCCAGCGGTGCAGACAAAGGTGAAGGGAGAGACAGGGAGGGGACACTCGGGGGGTGCAGAATTCCTGGTTCCTGCCCGCAATGTGATCACACAGCTTCCTGTGTTTGTCACAACTCACGGAACTGCAGACCAGAAAGAGCCAATTCTATCACGTTAGTAAGTGCAAGTGAACAAATGAATGAATACTGTTAGTGACATGTTATGACCCACCGGTGAAAGTGAGAACCCACATATAAAACTGAAAAGAAAGTTTGTCGTTATAGCAGAATGCCAACTAACCAAGGTAAAAGGGATAATGGAATTAGAAAATCCATTATGCAATCCGTAAGGTGACAGCCGACTCTGGCAGGACTCGGCACAGATGCTAGAATTGGTGGTGGAAAGTTTAGTGAGATCCTAGATATTTATATGGTCTTGAACTTATGTTCCCCCAAATTGCTTCTCATTCACCCAAAGAAGAGTAATAGCCGTCCACTGGGAAAGCCTCAGGGACCAGGGTCAGGACCAGCCGACAGCTGACATCACGGCTTTCTCACGTGGCACCTGAGCTGGACACATGATCACTTTGGTGGCATCCCCTCCAAACGGCATGACCCGCATCAGGCACAAAACCATCGACAAGCCCCTTCAAAGGACACTACCCGACAAGCGCTGGCCTTCTCACACGCAGAGGCCCCGGAAGACCGAGGGGCTGGCCCACACGAAAGAAGACCGAAGATCCAGACCGAGGGACACCACAGCGGCCATCGCCCGCAGGAGACAGCGTCTGAGCTGCGGCCTCGCCACCGCCGTACGGCATCCCTGCACCGTGCCCCGATCTGGAGGTCGGGTCCGAGAGCACGCTCCCCCGGGACTGGTGAGTACTTAGCGATAAGAGTGCAGACGGGATGTCTGCCACTTCCTCCCCAAAGCTCAGGGGGAATGTGTGTGTGCAGATATGAGAGAGAATGAAAGGAATGCAAATGGAGCAAAAAGTTAACAATTGGTGAATTTGGGTAAGGAATACAAGGGGAGCTCTTTGTACTGTTACATAACTACTACCTATGTTTGAAATTTTTATCAAAATTAAAAATAAAAATATTAAAATAACTATGTATGGTGTACCACATGGGTATTAGATGTATGGGTTGATCTCTTTGTAAGTTACACAAGTGTTTAATCACTGTTATGCACCTGAAAGTAATATAATATTATATGTCAACTGTAGCTGAGAAGTAAAATTTTTTTAAATTAACAATTTAAAAGACTTAGCACCACCAAGATGAAACTGTTTCAGAACCCAGCACAACCCATTCCAAAACTGCCAGAATCAGGCCTATACTTTTAGACCCTTAGCACTGTTCCTGGGACGCTGAGTGATTTCATTTCCACACATTTTAAGTAACCTGTCTGCGTTCACTGACACCCATTTAAAGTGCGAGGCTCTCATTTCGGAGCGTTCACCTCAGTGTTTCTTCCAGCTAAGAAACTGTCAAGTTATCATCTGCTTAAATCTTTCTTTTACTGCTTCTATTTCGCACTGTTCTCAAAAATACAGAGAGAAGACACAGAAAGAGCCCACATGAGACAGAGCACACGAGGAGTCCTGGCACACGGACAGGCTGTGGGGATTAGATGACATGCACACTACGGCTACGACTGCAGCACAGGGCAACACAAACAGTGCATTAGCTCTGGGTTGTTCACTCATGCAACTTAATTGTATAGTTCTAGATGCAGGAAGGCTTCTTTATTTCTCTAATAAGGAATGGGCTCTGGAAAAAATGCTAAGAGCAAATAGTAACTGAAGGTTAAAATACCCGAATGAAGGGGAAGTTTGGGATGAGGCTACATTTGAGAACCATTGACAAGTACCTGAAATGGTTGCTGCTGGGATGAAAAAGCAGCAGAAACATTTGGCGGAAGCTGGGTTGCTATAGCAACGGGAGTACCAGTCTGCCCATCCTTTCCTGTCACAACCTTTACCTGAGAGAAAATATTTTGAGAAAAAAAGGCAACATGATTTTTAAGACTGCTCAAAATTTTGTTAGAATTTTACTGACAGCTCACTGATGTTTGGTGTTTAAAAATGGAATGTTTTGCATCAAATTTTGCAAAAGGACAATGCACTGATTTATGACATAGCAACCTAACTCAATGCCGATCTCGCAGGAACTCCAATCGGAGTCGCTGCTGCACTGTCCTCAGGCTGCACAGCTGCACATTCTAGACGTGGGGACGCAGGCGGTCCAGGAGCAAAGCCCGGCCACCTCCAGGCAGTGTGCTCCAGCAGCTGCCTTGGGAGGTCAGAATGGAGAGGCCCAGCTCAACAGGAAGTTACAAAAAGGGACTTCCTTTTCATAAGCACAGGTAGGGGCACTGCACCTACAGACAACACGGTGTACAAACATAGAGATAACTGGATTTCACTATTCCAGAGGGGAAATCCTCACAATAATCATGTCCTCATTTGGAAAATAAAAATGGTCCATTCTGGAAAGGGTGTTAAAGAAAACACAAAATGGCAAAGCCACACAGATACGCCCATAAACGTCGATGAGGACGACTGAGCAAAGAGACCAGTTTTGCTCACAAAGGCCGATTTCTTTGCAGGAGAAGAGTGACAAAGACTCAGGTATGTCAGCCGTCTCCTAGAACCAACTCAGCTGCACCAACATGTTGTACACTACACACACAGAGGCACACGCACAGTGTGACAGCCACCTCACGCTCGCTGCTGTGATTAGCTCCTTGTTCAGAAAGTGCAGGTAAATGGGTTGGAATCACAATGGTATCAAGAAAGCTCAATTCGGGCATTTATTAAGCACCCATTCCAGGCACCCAAAATTTTCACCATTTAAAAAAGATGCCATCTAAGTATCATTCATGGGTATTTATAAAAGAGTGAATTTAAAATATAATCTCAAAGCTAAGACTAAATCTAAAAATTGGTTTTGCCATAATAACTGTATTTTAATCATGAAAATACCGTACCAATATTTACATGTATTTATATTTAAACCCCTTGTTTAAAATCCACGTTCATGGTGACTCGAGGGGGGGGACCTATTTCAGTAAAATGTGAAAATTGGGAAACCAGCCCAAGGGGTGCACCCCGCAGGCCAGGGCACAGACTCGGCCACAGGTTAGCTCTCCATCCGGGGCGGAGTCTCTGCTCTCAGCGAAGGCACCTGGTCCGCCCCTGCCCCCCAACCACAGGGCAGCTCTTCCCTCCTGCGAAGAAAACAGCACATCCACCTTCCATGGCTCCTGGTCAAATCCTCAGGAAACCGCGTCTGAGCAGCACCCTGGGCTCACGGGGCCTCCTGTGTTCACAGCTGCCTAGACTCACACCTGCGTAGCACAGTCCTCTAAGCATTAAGCTGCCGCTTCTCACCTCATCGTTGATAACCTCAGACTTTTCCTCCTCCTCCTCGTCCTCGTCCTCCTCCTCCTCCAGGTCCAGGTCGTTCTGCCTGAGGTAAGCCTGCAGCGGGGCGTAGTGCTTCTTCCTGAAGGCCAGGAAGTCCATCATGTTCCCTTGCAGGTGTTGCAGGAAGAACAGCTCCGTCAGGTACTCCCGGAAGGCCTCCCGCAGCGCCTCCATCTCCCGGAGGTGCGAGTCCAGGCACTGCTTCCGCATCTGCGCCAGCTCCGGGGAGGCCGGGGGGATCTCCTCCAGCTTCTTGGGCGCCTTCCTGCTCCCCGAGCACGAGAGGGGGAGGCTGGAGAGGCCCGGGGGCACCGAGGTTCTGGAAGGGCTGCTGGGGGGCGGCGGGGATGTCATCCCGAACGCCGAAGCCCCCCCGACCCCGGGCAGCAGAGGCCGGGTCAGCGGTGGCCCCTGTAGCACCTGCTGCTGCTGCTGCTGCTGCTGCTGGACCAGCTGCCCCTGGATGATGCTGCTGATCTGGGGCGGCAGGCTGGCGGTGGTGATGTGGCCGGGGCTGGCCAAGGGCGGCAGGCCAGCTCCGCCCGAGGCCGCGGGGCTCTGGGGCCCCAGGTGGTGCACGGTGCCCCCGGGCTGCCCGTGGGGCTGGGACAGTCTGCGTTCTCGCATCGCAATGGGAGTGCCCGCATGCTGCAGTGGGACGGGGGCTCCCTGGGCCATCTGGGCGAGGCCCGAGCCCTCCTGGAACACGAAGTGCCCGCCCGTGGACGGGCTCAGGCTGATCTGCCTCACCAGCACGCTGGCGTCCACGAAGCCCCCGGTGGGGCTGTTGCTGCACAGGCCCAGGCCAGGCCCGGGGGCGCCTGCCCGCACATTCTGTAAGCCTGGCCCCGGCCCCGGGCTGGGCTGGGTGGGGCTCTGGGTCTGCACCTGCTGGGACAGTGGTGAGGTGACCTGGATGTAGGACGGTGATCCGTGCTCAAAGCGCCTGGGCTGGGCGCTGAACTGGAAGCCCGGAGAGGTGGGGCTGGGGAGAGGCAGCGGGGCCAGCGTGAGCGGAGGGTTTCCTGCCACCACCGGCCCCACGTTCTGCAGGGCGAGGTTCACGTTCGGCCCGGCCACGGGGCTCCTGCTCATGAGCTGCTGAACCTGGTACCCGGGCGACTGGGGTGCAGATGGGCTGGCCGAGGGCGCAAAAGGCGTGGCGGGGGACGGGGGTGGGTTTGGGTGGGCCTGCTGCTCTTCTTCGCTGCTGGGGAAGGCCCGGGACCTCTGCAGCTGGTGCTGGACATTCGGAGGGCCGCTGCCGTGGTGCATTATCGCCCCCCGTTTTTATCCAACTTAGTGTTCTCCTGAAAAATCAAAGTTGAAATCAAGTTACTTAGAGGCAAATATAACCGTCTGATCACCCCTTATTACAAGACTGGTCAGCAGCACCGGATGGTGAATCTGTCCCACCGGCAGCTGGTGCAAAGGACAGTCTCAGTTCACATAGAGCAGGGGTCCTCAAACTTTTTAAAGTGGGGGCCAGAGCATGGTCCCTCAGAGAGCTGGAGGGCCGGACTATATGAACTACTAATTCCTACTGTAACACCTCGGCTGCGCTCACTGCCCAAAAAACCTGGCGGGCCGGATCAGACTACTCTGCGGGCCGCATGTGGCCCGCGGGCCGTAGTTTGAAGACCCCTGACATAGAGCCATGGACACACGGAAGGTCTCCTTCAACACACGGGGGACTGGTCCCCTCACAGCCTGGCACGAGGGGGGATACCAACTGGTTCCTGGGAAGGTAACAAGCACCAGCTCTCAGGGCCGAGCAGGATGTGACCTCCGCGCTGGCTCCGTGACCAGGGGCTCTTCCCAGCAGCTCCCCGCTCAGGGCTTTTCTGTGCTCCACCGTGCTGGGGCGGTGCCTGTCTCTCCGGGCAGGAACGGGCTGCACACACAACCCCTCCATACCAGGATGCAGCCAAATCCCTCACCACAGCAGTTCCCGTGCTCACCTGAGCTACCTCACAGCTACTGCTGATCAAGCCCCAACTCAGGAGTCCCCATGACACTGCACCCCACGCTCCTGCGGGAAGAGTCCAGCCCGTCATAGGAGCCAGCCAAAACCTGAGGGCGCTCACGCCGAGTGTCCTCCGTGAGGGCCGGGAGGGGTTGCCAAGGAGGAACTCTCACAGGGAGACAGGGAGCGACCGGAGGCCATCACGTCCTGGGACTCTGGGAACTGGTGCCACTGCTCCCAGCCCCAACCACTCAGTGCAGACGACGAGAGAGCGGGGAGAGCGGAAGGGACAGCCATCCGAGATGGAGTGGGGAACTCTGAGCTAAGAAGGGGCGAGGCTCCCACGCAGACACGGCTGGAGCCTCGGTGTCCAGTGGAACCAGGGCCATCTGCCCCTGCAGGGCTGGGTCATGGGCTCAAAAATGGCTCCTTTAATAGTTAAGCCCTCAGCATTCACAGACACTAGCTTCCTACTTATGGTGTTGCCGACTCCCCTCCCCTAGACCCGCAGAAACACCATTTCATGTTCAAGGCACCATGCTTATCAGAGAAAATGCACAAGGGAAAGTTAAAACACTTACAGAGCTGCAATGCACATACATAAGAAGGAACTGCTGAGTACGGTACACATCTGTACGAAATCAAAAGCTACGGATGACAGTTACACCAGTGAAGGCTGAGAAAACTCAGGGTGACCCTCAGAGAAGGCACTCACTTCCTGATGGCTGTCTCTGAAAACAGTCTCAAGGTCGGGGGCAACAGTAACAAGTCCATCTAAGCAGGAAGTCAGGGCCACAGCCAGCAGCAGCCTCATGACCGCCAGAAGCCCACTCCCACACTGCCCTCCAAGCAGAAAGCCAGGAATGTGATGGGCACCAGGGTGGGCACAGCGTGGGAGCGACTCTGAGGTATGCCACTGTTTTCAATACGAGTTCTAGGTCCTGATTTCTTTTTTCTAAGACTTTTCATTTGTCTTTGAGAAAGAGGAACATGACTGGCTGCCTCCTGCACAGCCCCACACTGGGGACTGAGCCCACAATGCAAGCAGGTGCCCTGACCGGGAATCAAATCCTTGCTTACCTAACAACACTCCCCAGAAATGTGGTGGAGGCACCCATGCAGAGCAAAGCCACCACCAACGGCAACACATGTCCCTCTCACTGCGTCTCTAACTCCCAAGTCCCTCGGAGAAGCTGGGTCGGATCCGCCAGCTCATGGCTTCCAGGGCAGCACTGCCCACGAGGAGCAGGGACCAGGTCCGAGAGACGTCGCTGCAAAACCAGGACCAGCTCGGCCTTCCTGCTCAGACCACAATCCTCTACAGGCTGCTCCCAGTGACAAACCCTGTGTCCGAGTCCCTTCCCTCCCAGCCTGTATTGATAAAGTGGGGTTTCCTGTGACAAAAACAAACAGTAAAGCCAGAGTAACCCCAAGAGAAGACTTGAAGCTGAATTTTTCAAGCACATCTACTTGTAAATCCATCATTCGTAATAAAAATGCACATTAACACTGAGCTGCAACAGCGTTTCTCACCTATCAGGCTGACATAAAGTTGGAAGCTGGGCAGCACACTCGTGAGGCACTGCAACCTCAGAAACAGAATGCGAGCAGCAGGCCTGGCCCACTCAACAACGGCACCCGCTCTGTCCCTAGACCCGGCAGTCCCACACACGTGCACCCTGACAGCCGCCTGCAACGTGAAAATACATAAGCACCGCGGGTATTCACGATGGGTTATCTGCAAATGCACAAACGCTGGACGTCAGAGTGGTCCGCATTGCAGACTGGCTGACTCCACGGAGGTCCCATCGACGGGAGCCCTGCAACAGTGAAAGGCAAGGCGGGCGCCAGGGGCTGGTGGAGAGGGGCCCAGCACTCCCAGGGCCGGTGGAGAGGGGCCCAGCACTCCCAGTGTCCAGGGCCGGTGCAGAGCGGCCCCAGCACTCCCAGTGTCCAGGGCCGGTGCAGAGCGGCCCCAGCACTCCCAGTGTCCAGGGCCGGTGCAGAGGGGCCCAGCACTCCCAGTGAGTCCAGAAGCACAGCGCAGGACACGGTATGTGGACACTGCCTTCGCCTCAGAAGGGGGAAAGGACAGGGGACGGATGGGTGTGATAGAACAGGTAAAGGAAGAGGCCAATCACAGAGACTAGGTGATGGGTCTACAGTTGGTAGGCAAAGTTCTTTCAAGTCTATGTATGTTGGAAATTGTCCTTGTAAAACACTATAGGAAAAGGTACTGTCTGTATTAGGTGGTATCACCAGAAGTGGCTCAACAAATAAAGTCCCATCTGCTAACACGACACCCATCCTTCTCCCCTCTGAGTGTGAAGGTCCCACACTGGTTCCTAACACATACCAATTCCACGTCATACAAACTGGGCAAACCGCGGCTGACAACCACCTAGGATTCACTGCACCCCATATTCCCTGGTGCGTGGCTACAGCAGTAAGCCCAGCTCAGTGTGGCCAGGGTCCCCTGAGTCTCACAGCCCACATGCCAAACTCATGGCGAAGGTGGCGGCCCCTGGGCCGATGGACCAGAGCCCCTGAACTGGACAGTCAGCCTGACGGGAAGGGCCGGACAAGCAGAAGAAGTGCTTCTTTCGCACTAAGTGGCCACGCTGAGCCCGAACTCATCACCCTGCTGCTCCCGGCCTGCAGAGCCTGGGAGGCACTTCTCTCCTGATGGTCGCCCGTGACACTTTAGCACCCGGCTGCACTGTGCCTGCCGACGCACGTGCCCTATGGGAGCCAGGAGTCCCTGCCCTAAGACGCTTCACCCTCCGCCCAGCACCAAAGCGGCACTCTGGTGGGGGAGTCCGCGGCAGGTTCTCGTGTCCAGAAGGAAAGCTGGGAGAGCTCGTACCGAGCCAGGGACAAGTCAGGAGCGGGAGGAAGCAGAGGAGCTGCCATGTCTGCGTGCCGCTGTCCTGTGAGCACCACGCAGCGTGAACTTCATTTACTCGCATGAACGCCCGTCAGCAGGTGCACGGGCAGACCCTGGCCCACCCACACCTGGGACACCACCGAGCGGCAGGAAGAGACCAACGCTCAGCCCTGCAGCCACCGCGGTGAACCTCCGTGCCCCGGGCCGAGAGCGAGGCCAGACTCCAAGGCTCCATCCCGCGGAGTTCCTCCAGCGGGCACCCAGAAGCACACGGCCAACACGTGCCGAGGGCTGGGGCGGGGCTGACTGCAGAGAGGCCCCACGTGGAAATGTTTGGGATCAAACAGCCGGTTTGAGTCTTATTGCGGAAATTTCGTGTTTAACTAAACAAGGAACTGTGGCAGGCACTACCAGCAAGGACCGCAGAGCAGTGGTTCTCAACCTTCCTAACGCCACGCCCCTCTACTACAGCTCCTCACGTCGTGGTGACCCCCAACAGGCTGAGAACCGCTGCTGTAGAGCCCGAGACCATCGGAAAACACAGCTATTTACGTTATGATTCATTCACAGTAGCAACATTACAGGTTATGAAGTAGCAACGAAAATAATTTTATGGTTGGGAGTCACCACGGCGTGAGGAGCTGTGTTAAAGGGTCGCGGAGTTAGGAAGGTTGAGAACCGCTGCTGTAGAGGCTCAATGGCACACGACCACGCTAATGTACGCAAAACTGCGTTATACAATTGCAATTAAACAAAGAGGAGGAGGAGGAGGAGGATGGAAATGAGGAGGAGGAGAGGGAGAAGAAAAGAAATTGCATCGGTAGAACAGGGGGCCAAAAAGGAACTGTTGTGCGTATCTTTGGGTGGTCGAATGATTTCAAGTTTTAAAATGCATGTCACCAGCCCTGATCCGTGTGGCTCAGTGGATAGAGCATCAGCCTGCGGACTGAAGGGTCCCAGGTTTGATTCTGGTCAAGGGCATGTACCTTGATCACGGGCACATCCTCAATGGAGGGAGTGTGCAGGAGGCAGCTGATCGATGTTTCTTACTAACTCTCTACCTCTCCCTTCCTCTCAGAAAAAAACAACAACAAAAAAAACCAATAAAATATATTTTAAAAAAATAAAATACATGTCTCCATTTTCCCAACCACTCAGAGAGTATGTTAATTTTAAAGTTACAAAGACCATTTCATTTGCACCCACGTAAAAGCTTCATCACAAAGTAAAGAGGGTGACACGCATCTCTAAGCCGGGGCCTAAGTGCTATTTGCGGAAGTTCCGCTGCGTTATTTCTGCGGCTGACACCGGGGCTGCGGGGGGCCGGAGGGGGGCGGCCGGCTCGGCCGCGGGGCGGGGGCGCGGGCCGGGGCCGGTGGGCGTGCACAGGCCTCACCAATGACGCTCCCTCTGCACCTGCTCCCCGCACCTGGGCGGCCGGGCCGCGCGCGCAGAACCCACGCGTGGGGACGCCCACCCACTTGCTGAGGCGCTTGGGCACCGGAACCCGAGAACGAGATTCAAATGAAAGCGCCAGCCCCGCGCCGGGCTCCCGTCACGCGGACCGTGAAGAGCGCCCCGAGCACCCCGCGGCCCGGGCGGCCCGCGTCAGGTGTGCAGCGCCGCCCGCCCGCCCCGCCCCGCGCCCCCGGCCCGGCGGCCGCGTCTCCGCGCCCAGCCCACCCGTCACCGCGACGCGCGCCCGCCGAGGGGCTCCGGGAGGCGGCGGGCGGGGAAGAAAGGAGGCGTAGGCCGCACGGCCCACCCCCTCGCCGCCCACCCGAGTCCGGCCCGCGCACAGGCCCCGCCCACCGGCGGTGGCGGCGGCGGCGCGGCCTGCTCTCGGCGCGATGCCCGGGGGAGGCGGCCGCGACAGGCCCCTCGGCACAGGCCCCCGGAACCTCTCCGCCCGTCCTCCGCGACGCCACTTACCCAGGGCCTGGGCGGCGCTCCCGCCGCGTCGGACTGGCGTCGGGAGCCGGGAGCCGGCAGCTGAGGTAGAGGCGGCGCCGCTCGGATCGGACCAGAGCATCCGGGGCCCCGGGCGGAAATAGCGGCGGCGCGCCTGCTACGGCGAGCCGGAAGGGACTGGCGCCCGCGCCGCAGCTGCGCGCTGGCGGCCGGCGTGACGTCAGCGGGCGCGAGGCATCGAGACGGCCTGGCGGGCTAGAGAAGCCGGGCGAGGGTGTGGGCCGACGGGTCGGCGGCCGACCGAGCCCTAAAGCACAGCTGCCCAGCTGCTCATCGCGATCGGAGTGACTTCGCCGGGAGTGTACGGTATGGGAGGTGAGTTCCGCGAGGGGAGAGAGGGAGAACGGAGCAGAGGGAGTCACCTCCCCAAATCACTGGGCTCCTCAACAAAACATGCTGGGACGAGGGCGCCCGCCCATGAAGCCATGACGCCGGACCCGGGACCCCGACTCACTCCCACTTGCAAAAGCGACCCTGATGCTGCAAAACGCAGGCGTCCCAGCCTCACAGCGCAGGTTTCTTTAGAAGTGGCACCAAAAGCCGAAGTCACGAAAGAAGAAACGGGTACATTGAACGTCAGCAAAATTCAAAACTCGGTGCTTCCGATGACGCCGCTGAGAAAGGACAGCCCCGGGGCTGAAAGAGAGCATTTGCAAAGCCTCTGCCGGGTAAGGCGCATGTATCCGAAGCAAAGGATTTCCAACTCGGTAACGGGCAAAGAACTCGGCAGACATGCCGCAGAAGAAAACAGAAGGAAACGGCTAGTGAGGACATTTTCATCAGGGGTCCGAGAAATGCAAAACCACAGTGAGCCCTAGCCTAGCTGGGTTGCTCAGTGGATAGATCATCATCAGCCTGGAGACTGAAAGTCCAGGTTTGATTCCCGGGCCGGGCACAGGCTCAGGTTGTGGGCTCCATCCCCAGTGTGGGATGTGCAGGAGGCAGCGAAAGAATCATTGATATTTTTCTCTCCCTCTTTCTCTCTTCCTCTCTGAAATCAATAAAAATATATATATTTTTAAAAAATAACTACTTAATTGTGCACATTGAAAAAATGAGTTTTATATTCCATTTAGAATTTTATTTTTTTTAAAAAAAAGAAATGCAGGTGAAAGCGATCCACTCCTCATCAAAATGCAGGTGCCCATGCCCTCTCTGATACTACATACCCTGAGAATGTCTGGAAGAAAGCTTGGCTATCAAAGGGACAGTAGAGGGGCAGTTGGAAGGGGATCGGTAGGTTGGATAACGGAAGTGACGTCACATTTGTGAGTGCGATGATGCAATAGGAACGTGAAAGGTAAGAAAAGGGGAATTTAACAGGGATGCGGGAAGCGACGATGGGGTCTGAGGGCATTTGTGGGGGACAGGAGGTGGCTTCCATTGCAGCATGGAGGAGGAGGAAGATGTGTTATCAGCTTGGATTAGGATTCAGGAAGGTTGGGGGGGGGATTGATAAAGAAGAATGCAGCCCACCAGTCCAGGCAGATGGAGAGATTTGAAATGGTGGGAATGCACCAGCTGGGGAAGGTGTCCGTCTTACCCTGCTGTGCATGCGTGCATACACACCAATGTGTGCATGCCACATCGTAAGCATGCTGTTTCACCTATACTCACATGCCACACATGCACGCACATGGGTGTCCACACACATCATAAGCACGCACGCACACACACACACACCACTTTCCTTCCTGAAGTCCTCTCTCCTGGCTTCTCCAGCGGACTTGCCGATGACCCGCCCACCTCTTCTTGGCTAACAGGTCCCTTTGTTCGGGATTAGCACTGAGCCCCACTTCACAGAAGGCATTTTCCCATCCTCCCTTGCAGCTAGAGGGGACCACATGACCAGCCTCTGGACAGGGAGGGAGGGAGGGAAGTGGCTGGTGGGCCTGCTGGGAGACCTTGCTAAGGGACATGGTCAGGGATGTCCCCCTTCCTTCTGCCTCACCCCTCCCGCCCAGAGGACAGAGCTGGGCGGCTGTGACCATGATGGAGGCCAGGAGCTGGAGAGGGCCAGCTGGATGGAGACAAGGCCTTCCTCCCGCCCAGGGGGCCTCAGTGCTGGGCCGCCTGTCCGGCTCCCGCTGCACACAGCCGAGCCCCGTCCTGGGGTCTCGAGGCTGCGTCCCCTGGGAAGAACCCCTACTGTCCTACTGCCTGCTGGCTCTCTACCCCAGAGCCGCCGAAGCACGTCCCGTACGCACACTGGCAAAAGGAACAGAAAGAACCGAAAAAGGGGAAGGAGTGACAAAGCAAAGCTTGTATCTATTTAATAAGAAAATCATTTCTTTAAAAAAATAATGTCTTTCCACGCTGAGGTGTGCAGCGTGCACGCCGAGCTGAAACGGGCTGGCTGCGGGTTCTCCTGAGGGAAGCTGAGGATGCTGTGGGCCTCGAGGTCCTGAGGCTGCGAGGCCGCGTCTGGGCTCCTGCCCGGCAAGGGATGCGGATGCGGCCGATGGTGGCGCGGCAGCGATGGCGGCTCCTGGTGCACACGTCTCCGAGGGTGCGGCCCCCGCCTCAGTCACCGTCTCCGTCCTCTTCGCTGCCTTCCTGGGGGCCGGCGACCTGCGGAGCAGAGGCAGACAGGTGGCTGTGGGGAGGTGTGGGTGCCTCCTCCCCGCGCAGGGAGCTGTCCGAGGTGCACGAATCTGTGCACCGGGCCTCTAGTGAACGTAATAAACGTCAATGCCTGAAGAGTTAGGGAGTTCACATAAAATCCTGGGATTGCTCTCACTTATTTCTCTTGGAAAAAACGTGAGCAGCTCTGCCAAGGCCAGGCCCGCCTCCAACGTGGCCACCGCCGGCTGCTGCCCAGCTGCCCATCGCCCCTACAGCTAGTCTCCACCCATCCCCACGGCCTTCCTGGCCTGGGCTGCCGTCCATGGCCCGCCCTGCCCACAGGCTGTTCTGGCACCTGCCTGCTGCACCTGTGCACCCACCTGCAGGGACAGTTCACACCTCTAGGTGTGGAGGACGGCACAGGTCTCCAGACACACCTGGGTCATGGGAAGGTATATCCCCAGGGAGGGAACCTGGGGGGTGGGGGTGGGGGGGGTCACCCTCTGAGCACCCACTGCATCAGCGAGAGAGGGCTTGTGCCAGCCCAGGAAAGACATCCTCTGCCCTGACTGGTGTGGCTCAGTGGATAGAGCGTGGGCCTGTGGACTGAAGGGTCCCAGGTTCGATTCTAGTCAGGGGCATGTACCTTGGTTGCAGGCACATCCCCAGTAGGGGGCGTGCAAGAGGCAGATGATGGATGTTTCTCTCTCTTCCATGTTTCTAGCTCCCTATCCCTCTCCCTTCCTCTCTGTTAAAATCAATAAAATATATATATATATATATATATATATATATATATATATATATATATATTTTTTTTAAAGTCTTATTTAAGAAAAAAAATAAAAAAGGCGTCCTCCAGTCACCGCCACATCACAAATGGAAAGACGCCACCTGCACATCCCTTGCCTGGCGTGGGGTGAGCACTAGGCAGTGTGTTGGGTCCCTGACCACCTGGTACCCTGCCCCAGCCTGCTTCCTCCCGCTGCTGTGTGACCGGGGCGGGGGGGGGGGGGGGGGGTGTGTGTGTGTGTGTGTGTGTGAGTGATGCACCTCTGTGTGCCTCAGCTCGCTCGTGGGCACAACAGGCCCGGTGACACCCGCGCACAGCGGGCCAGAGGCTCGGCCACCGCCGACAGACACAGGCGAGCACAGCACAAGCTCCTGGAAGGGCTGTGCCCCCCCCCCCCTCGAGCCCCCCGGCCCCAGCCCCACCTTGGCGGCCGCGCTGGCCGTGGCGCTGAAGTCGTGCGTGGGCAGCGTGCTCAGCCACTGGGCCATGGACCGCTCGTGGCGCTCGGTGCTGACGATGGTGGGGTAGATGTGCTGCTCCTTGAAGGCCTGGGCCTCGGCCTCCTCCCGCGCCCAGTCCAGCGGCTCGTGCAGCCCGTCGCCGCCGAAGCGCCGGTTGTAGGTCTCGAAGTGCACGCGCTCCAGCACCAGGCCCAGGCCGGGCGCCTTGGGCACGTCCACCTTGGCCTCGCCCCAGCAGCGCTCCAGCGCGTCCTCGGGCGCGTAGCCCTTGGCGATGGCCACCACCAGGCCCACCATCTTGCGGATCTGGTGCGTCATGAAGCTCTGGCCCTTGACCCTGATGACGGCGAACTCCATGCCGTCCCGCTCGAAGGGCTCCCCGCACACCATGTCCAGGACGTAGCGCTGGGCGCTGGGCTCCCGCGGCCCCTTCTGCGAGGTGAAGTTGTGGAAGTTGTGGGTGCCCTTGTAGCGGGCCAGCAGCCGGTTCACCTGCCGCAGCCGGTCGGCGCTCAGCCGGTACGTCTCGTCCTGCGGGTCGCGGTCCTTGTGGGCGAAGGCGAAGGTGGGCAGCATGTACACGTAGGTCCGGGCGTCGCACCGGTTCTTGGAGTTGAAGCCGCCCGTGACGCGCTTCAGGCCTGGGGGGGGGGGGGCGACGGGGACGGAGGCCTCAGGCACGGGGACAAGTCCTGACCCTGGACCCCACACCCCACACCCTAAGGGACACGACCCAGGGTCTGTCAGACCTGGGCTGGCGAGGGGCCGGGGGCGGGGGCCGTGAGCACTGGGGTCGGGTGGCGCCTGGCTTACCCAGTATTCGAATGTGGGACG
This sequence comes from Pipistrellus hanaki, assembly GCF_964339955.1. Taxonomy (NCBI): domain Eukaryota; kingdom Metazoa; phylum Chordata; class Mammalia; order Chiroptera; family Vespertilionidae; genus Pipistrellus; species Pipistrellus hanaki. The sequence goes on from NC_140521.1 coordinate 367,064, forward strand.
GGAGGTGGCTGTTGATCTTCTCTAGGATGTCATCAATCAGCCACACCTTGAGGGACACCACCTGCCCGGCTGCGGACACGCCCTGCGAAGGGAGCACGGGGCGTGAGGGGCCGCCGGGGCCCACGCAATGGTTACTCCCGTTTGCTTTAAACTATATTTTATTGATTTTTTTTAGAGAGGAAGGGAAAGGGAAGGAGAGTCAGAAACATCGATGAGAGAGAAACATCCATCAGCTGCCTCCTGCACACCCCCTACTGGGGAAGGGCCCGCAACCAAGGTCCATGCCCTTGACCAGAATCGAACCTGGAACCCTTCAGTCTGCTGGCCGACGCTCTACCCACTGAGCCACACCGGTTAGGGCAGGAGTCCTGCTTTTAGAGATGCACGGGAAGGGAAGGACCAGGTGCCAGGACAACGCTCTGCCTCACTTAGCCCCCCCGGTCGGCAAACTCCTTCGTCGGCAGAGCCAAATACCAACTGTACGACTGAAATTTCTTTGGAGAGCCACATTTTTTAAACTTAAACTTCTTCTGCCGAAACCGGTTTGGCTCAGTGGATAGAGCGTCGGCCTACGGACGGAAGGGTCCCGGGTTCGATTCCGGTCAAGGGTTGCGGACCGCAGGCCTAGGACATCGTGTAGGCGGGAGACGGAGTCCCAGCTCGCACGTGACCCTCGGCAGCTGCAGGGCGAGGCCGCCAGGGGGCACCCTGGGCCTCGGAGACCGGGCGCCGCGCCGCCTACCTTGTCGGTGCGGGCGCACCGCTGGAAGGACATCTTCCTCATGTCCTCGCCGTGGTTCTCGGGGATGCAGCCCGCCCGGACCAGGGCCGACACCAGGTCGTCCTCGATGGTCTTGAACTGCGAGGACCCGACGTTCCTCTGAGGGAGGGAGCAGGAGGCATGGGTCTTCGCTCGGTCGCGGACCACGGGAGAGGGCCCCAACTGCTCCGGAGGGCAGGGCAGGCCCAGGGTGCCCGCACCCGCAGCCCGGGGCCTCGCCTGTGGCCGTGCAGCGTGCCCCCTTCCCGGAGGAAAAGAGGAGAGCCACCTGAGGGTACCCAGAGTCTCCTGAACCCCCACCCTGGGCAGCGGGGAAAACAGCCCACAGCAGGGGTCCTAGAGTCCCCCCACCCGCCGGCTGTGACACCAGCGCCTCCTGTAGCTGGACACGCCAATCTGCAGCCCCCGTGGCAGAGGGACCCCACCCCCCACCCCCCCACCCCCACTGTCGGGAGCCGGCCCCTGGCTCAAAGGAACACACCCGGGATATACTGCCAGCCGGGGCATCACAGGTTCGGCATCCCTGGCTTTTCCTAAACCAGCGGTCGGCAAACTGCAGCCCTTTGGCCCCTGGAGTGTGGCTCTTCCACAAAACACCACGGCCTGGGCGAGTCTATGTTGAAGAAGTGACGTTCGGAGAAGTTTAAGTTTAAAAAATGCGGCTCTCCAAAGAAATCTCAATCGTTGTGCTGTGGATATTTGGCTCTGTGGACGAACGAGTTTGCCGACCACTGGCCTAGGGGACGTGCCAGCACGGAGAGCGCCCATCACCCGCCCCAGGCCAGGACGCTGGTCAGCGGCAGGCGGCCGGTAACTACCGTGGGGGACAGACAACGCCCCGGGGCAGCCTCTCCCGTGCACGCAGCAGGTCTAGGCGCTGGGGTTCCGTCTCACCAGCGCCGGACAGGACCCGCAGGGCCTCGCAGAACCCCGAGGCGACCTCACTCGCTCCCAGGCCCCTCCCCGGAGCCAGGGCGCGGCCCCCATGGGTGAGCTGAGCGGGGTGGACCCGAGCCCCCCTCACCTGCATGCCGTGGTAGCCCTTCCCCGAATAGGCCATGAGCAGCACGATCTTGCGCTTGGGCAGCTTCCTGGGCTGCTCGCCGTCCTCGCCGCTGCTCTTGAGCTTCTTGGCCGGCTGCTCCGCGTCCTCCCAGACCCGGGCCCCGCCACGCCAGCGGCTCCCGGCCTTGCCGACCGGCTCCGGCAGGGTCCCCGCCGCGGGCGCCGGGGCCTCCGCCTTCCCGGCCATGGGGGGCAGGCTGGAAAGACAGAGGGCGCTGTCAGCCGGACAGACGGACGGACGGCGCTCGGGCTGCACTGGACACCGGGGCGGGGCGGGCATTACCCGAGGAGGCGTCCCAGGCGCGGCGTCCACGCTCCGCAGGCGCTCCGCAGGGCCTCGGCCGCCGCCCGCAGGCCGGGGAGCCCCATGCGCGGCCGCAGGGGGACACGCGCGCGCCACTCCGGACCTCCCCGGGGTCCCCGATGCTCCGCGCCCCCTGACCCCGGGCTGACCTCTGATCTCCCAGTCAGTTCCCCGACTTCTCCTCCCGCCCCACCCACCAGCTTTCCCTCAGAAGTCGGGGAGACCCGGCCAAGCCGCGCGGGGACCGGAGGGGCGCGTCCCACCCGGCCCCACTCACGGACTGAACTCGAGCAGGACCACGTGGACGAAGGCGGAAGTGCAGCGCGCGCGGCCACGGCGGCCGAGCGTGGACAAAAGTCCTCCGGGGCGGGGCTCGGAGTAGAGTAGGAGCGGTGGGCGTGGCTAATGCTTAGCTGGGCGGGGCTTGGAGTGGAGTGTGGGCGGTGGGAGTGGCTAAGGCTTTGCTGGGGCGGGGCTCGGAGTAGAGTAGGAGCGGTGGGCGTGGCTAAGGCTTAGCGGCGGGGGGGGGGCGAGGGCTTGACGTGAGCGTGGGAGGGGCTTGGTAAGGGCGGAGCTTGCCGGCTGCGGACTCCAGGTAGGTGGCAGGCCGCCGTGACTGCGGCTGCGCAGGACTCCTTAGCGCGAACCTATGGTCCTGGTGCTAACCTGGGGCTCTGGCTTGGCTACGCGGGTAAACGCGTGCGTCTCCAGGGCGACAACACTGATCCGTCACCTAACGTCCAGCCATGGAGTCGCAGATGCCCTGCGAGAGAGGAATCGGAAGCACGGATGCCCCTTGCCACGTGGGCGCGCTTGAAAACGTGATGCTCAGCCGAAACCGGTGTCGCTCAGTCGATAGAGTGTCGACCTGCGGACTGAAGGGTCTTGGCTTGGATTCCGGTCAAGGGCATGTACCTTGGTTGCAGGCACATCTCTCTCCTCGATGTTTCTAACTCTCTATCCCTCTCCCTTCCTCTTGGAAGGAAGGAAGGAAGGAAGGAAGGAAGGAGGGAAGGAAAGAAAAGAAAATGAGATGCTCAGATCCAAAGAGGTCCGATCCAAAGGCCGGGTGGAGCGGACACCGGGTGTGTGAAATGAAATGTCCAGAGCAGGCACATCGGAGGCAGGAAGTGGGTTCGTTCGCGCTGACAACTCCGCTAGCTCAGGAGTCAGACCCAGGGGGAAAGAGCTCACCTGCACCAAACGACCCCCCAAGACACCCTTGTCTCTGCAGAAGCAGCAGCTGCCCTTCCTGTTCCCGGGGTGAGGAACGTCGAGGTCACCTGTGACCCAGGGGCCCAGGTGGCTGGCTGAGCAGCGTTAGGCAGCACCCGGCCTCCCTCACCCAGAGCACTCCCACCTCCACCACACAGCCCAGCCCTCGCACCTGCTCCCTCCTCCACCCCACCAGCTACGGTGGACGATCCTGCATCTCCGTTCCACGGCGGGTAAACCGAGACCTGAGGTGGGGACAGACAAGCCGGAGGCCACAGCTTGATACAGGGCGGGGGGGCCCCAATCCCAGCCCTCCTGACCGAGGGGGCCCTCGAGGGCCTGGCGGCTGTGAAGGAGCCAGGAACAGGCAGGGAACTTTGGGACCCTCCCACATGGACCACGTACCCCCAGGCCCAGCACTCCGGGGCCTCCCACCCCGTCACCATCGGGCTCCTGCTCAGGGATGTTTAAAACAACCTCCTTCATGTTCCTAACACTTGGGAGCACCAAGATGTCTTCAGCAGGTGCACGGGGTTAAGTAGCCATTTCGAAAAAGAGCTTTGCCCAGCCAGCATGGCTCAGCGGTTGAATGTCAACCTATGAACCAGGAGGTCACGTGGTTCGAGTCCCAGTCAGGGCACATGCCCCGGGTTGTGGGCTTGATCCCCAGTAGGGGGCGTGCAAGAGGCAGCCAATCAGTGATTCTCTCATCATTGATGTTTCTCCCTCTCCCTCTCCCTTCCTCTCTGAAATCAATATATATATATATATATCAATATACACACTAGAGTCCTGATGTATGAAAATCCGTGCAAGAGTAGGCCTTCCTTCCCGGAGCTGCTGGCACCGGCTTCCTGCGTCCGGCCACCTGCAGGCACCTGGGACCAGGGCTGGCTTCCCTCCAGCCTGGATGCCCGGTCTAATTAGCATATCACCCTTTTATCATCATAGATTTTAAGTTTAGCAACAACAAAACGCCAGGGCTGCCTCCACCCCTTTGGGCATCAGGAGCCCACAGAGCAGACGGGCGGGTCCCGCCCCGTCCCCACCCGGCTCGGCTTCCTGTCTGGAGGGGCCGTGCACTTGAGGAAGCCGCCCCGGGGGCCCCACCTTCACTTCCTCCAGCGCTGCCTCTCCGTGAACTTTCGCTTCACATTGTGGTGAGCCTTTTTGGTCACTTAGGCTATTTTTAACTAATGTAGTTGAAAAAAAATGCAAAGCCTGCCACTCAGCATTAGAAAGAGGTACCACCCGGTTTAAGAAAAGGCCTCGGGCCACGAACAGACATCTCTCCGAGGAAGATGTAACCTGGTCACCAGTCACCCAGGAATGGGAGAGCCTACCTCACAGCGTGCGCGGGGGAATCAGCATGGAGGCTGGGGGGACAATGGGGGGTGCAATGGGGGAATAAGGACACATACATAATACCTTAGTCAATGAAGAAAAAAATGATTAAAAAAGAACGGAGACTGACCAGCCCCGTGAGGATGTGGAGAAATCGGGTGGGGACGGAAGGGGCGTGGCGGCCTGCAGTCTGGCGCTGGGTCCCTGCACATGACCTGCATTCCCCTCCGAGGGGACCCCCCCGCCCCCCGCCCCCAAAACCCAGAGGCAGGTGTCCCAGGCGAGCAGGTCCCACTGGGACATGGCCAGGGGCCTGTGTGCAGGGCCCGTCCAAGGCGCCACAGGACGCTGGCGGGCGGGGGGGAGGGTGAGGGCGGGGAAGCTGCAGCAGGCCTGGAACAGTGGCCAGCAATCATCAGTGACAGCAGCTCAACAATTCCGAAGGTTTATTTCCTTAAACGGCATTACACAATTAACACGACAGGCGGGACCACGGGATCCCTCTGAAGTAGCCGGGCGAGTGCCGTCTCCCGGAGAGACCGGCCGGCCCGGCCCCGAGGCACGCGGGCACGCTGGTCCACGAATGAGGAGCAGGAAGGGGCCCCTCCGTGGCGCCAGCCTCCCGGCAGCCCTGAGTCCAGCCGACCGACCGTAAAGCAATAAATAGGAGCATGTCCTGTGCGGCAGGGAGAGCAGTCACAGGGCTTCTTCCGAGTCCGACAGCGGCACTCTTCAAGTAGTATTGCGGAGGAACACCCGAGACCTGTCGGTCTGAGCTGTAGACCTCGAAGCCGGGCCGGTGCCGGGACTCGCCCGGGTGTCCCCCAAACTCTGGGGGTGCACTCACGGGGCGAGGCCCTAAGCCCAGACGGTGGCTCCCTGACCCCTCTGATAGCAGCGGGACCTGGGGGGTGGGGAGGGGGCGAGGGAATTTGACATAAAAACCGACTGGGAGGGCCAATGGGGAGGTTTTTGCACAAACACCCCCTCACCAGCCCCGTCTGTGGCAGGAGCCCCACGCCCCTACAGGTGAGACAGTGGACACCCAGCCACGCCATCTGATACTACGCATTTCTCCTTTAAACAAGAGCTGCGGGTAAGACACGTTCGTAGTGAAGGGTGAGGACTGCCACGTCTGCTGGGAAGCTCGGTGCGCCGTATGTGTGTCCCTAAGAACATTAAATAGGACGCTGTGCTGGGCGCACAGCAGCATGTATGTATGTATGTATGTATGTATATGTATGTACAGGCGCCGGGGCGCGGGCGGGCCGGGCCGGCCTGGTAAAGTGCTCGTGCCTCACGAGGCGGGTGGTCTCGGGGAGGGCCGGCGGGCGGGCGGCTTTGGCTTAGTGGGCCGGCGGGGCGGCCCCCCAGGGCCCCACACCCCGCGCCAGCCGGAGCCCGGAAACGGCCGTGGCTGCAGACCCAGCTCCGGGCCGGGCTCCGGGCTGCCTCGCAGCCCTCCCCGGGGCCCACAGAGAAGTCCGGCCGCTGGCCCAGCAGGCAGGCTCCAGGTCAGGCACGCCCGGTCAGCAGGGCCCAGTCAGCAGGGCCGAGAGTCTCCGCTCGATGCACAGCTTGCCTGCGGGAGGAGGCCGGTGAGTGCCGCCCGCCCGCTGTGCCCGCCCGCCCTGCCCGCCCTGCGGGAGCCGCGCTCACACTTGGCGATGTTCTCCACGTCGGCCGGGTCCGCCAGCAGCTGGCGCAGCCCCTCCATGAGCAGCAGGGCCTTGTGGTAGCGCTGCACACAGTCCTCCCGGCGGTGGAACATCTCGTCCAGGGCGGCCGACTGCACCTGCCGGCAGAGGCGGTGTCTAACAGGCGCCCGCGAGGCCGCCGCCTCAGAAACGGGCCTCAGATTTAACCACCGATCGCCGCCTCAGAAACGGGCGCTGCTACGGAGCTCTTGGGGCAGAAGGACCCCTGGCCGGAACCGAGTCTCCGGGAGGGAGTGGCCAGGGGTGTGCCTGAGCCCCAGAGCCCCGCCCGCCCGCCCGCTGCCTGCGCTGACCGTGTGCACCGCGTGGCTGAAGATGAGCTTCTCGGCGGACACGCTCTGGATGCGGTCCAGCAGCCGCTGCTTGTCCAGGAAGAAGCGCTGCAGCCGCTGGCTCAGGCCCTGGCAGGCCAGCACGCTGTCCTTGTACAGCTCGTTCAGCCTCCGCACCACTGCGGGGGCGGGGAGGGGGGCGTCAGCACGGCCGGCCTCCCCGGGCCGCACACACGACCCGGCCCCCTCCCGCCTGACCGGCTCCCGGCTCCCCGCTCCTGTCTCCCGCCTGACCGGCTCCCTGATCCCCGGCCCCCGGCCCGGCCACGCACCCTGCTTCACCGTGGACGACAGGCAGAGCTTGCCGGCGCGGATCTGGTCGATGGCGGTCTGCAGGCCGGCGGACAGCAGCTCGGCCACCTTCAGGTACAGCACCAGCTGCTCCGCGAAGCTGGGGGCGAAGGCACGTCAGGGGCTGGGGACCCTACCCCAGGCCGCCCCCACCCACGCCAGCCGCGGGCACACCCACCCCCACTCGCGGCTCAGCAGGCTGATCTGGTCGGCCACCACGCTCTCCTGCAGCTGGTACTCGGGGCCGCCGGCCGCCTCGCTGGCGCTGCCCTTGAGGGTGGCGATCTCCAGGACGAGCTGGACGAAGGCCAGCGTGAAGCGCAGGCCGTGCAGGATCTCCGTGTGCTCTTGCTGGGGCGGGGCAGAGAGCGGCTGGGCCGGGCGTCCAGGGCCTCTGCTCCGCCCGAGCCCGGCCCCTCGCCTCGGCCCCGAGCCCAGGCCCCGAGCCCCCGCCCCTTGCCCAGACCCCTCGCCCCGGCTGCGCCCCGGCCCTCACCTCCATGAGCGTCTCCTCGGGGAGGTCGGGGGCCTCGAAGGTCACGGCCCCCTCCAGGTTGGCGGTGACGGTGTCGGCGAAGCCGCAGCAGTGGCCGGGGGCCAGGGCCTCGGGGGCGGCCTCGCCGCAGGCCCCGGCGGCCAGGTGGCGGGCGGAGGCGGAGCCGGCGGAGCTGAGGGAGCTGGAGGAGCCCACTGCGGGGGAGGCCCCGTCAGGACCGGCTCCACCTCCCGGAGCCCCTCCGTGACCCAGACACCACCTGGGCACCCGGGGACGGGCCCGTGGGTGGGCCTGCACTCCGGCCTCCGCCCACCAGGACGCCAGCCCGGCAGCCCTCCTCACCTGAGAACATCCTGGTGCGCAGGCTCTGGGGCGGGGTGGCCCCGCTCGGGGGCGAGCCCACCGTGAACACCACGGGAGAGGGGCTGCTGGCCCCAGCACGGGCGCCCGGCTGCAGGTTCCCTCCAAAGCCAGCAGAGGGCGCTGTGGGAGGGACAGCCGCTCAGGGACGTCCCCCACGGGGAAGGTGGAGGGGGGAGGGGGGAGGGGACAGGGAAAGGGGAGGGGGAAGGGGGGAGGGGAGGGAGGAGGGGAGGAGGGCCACCCGGCTCACCGATCTCCATGGGCTTCTCGTGCAGGCTGTCCGAGCTGCCCGAGTCGGGGGCCTGCGCCCCGAACGCGGCCTTCAGGAGCAGGTCGGTGAGGCGGCCGGTGCTGAGGGACCTGCAGGAGACGGGGGGCAGCAGTGAGCCCCGGGTCCAGGCCACGCAGTCCTCCCGCCCGCCCAGGGGCAGCCAGTCACCCCGGACAGACCAGCAGGCCAGAGGGCCTGAGTGAGCGGCTCTGTGGGGAAGGGGCCCCTCACCCCTCACCTGCCGAAGGGGCCCTTGGCGTCCTCCGCCGGCCGCAGGCCCGGGCCCAGCGGCTGCGCCTGGAGGGGGCCGGCCTCCGAGAGGTCGGGCAGCGTGCGGTTCCGCGGCGGCGCCACCACCACGCCCTGCCGCGCCAGCAGGGCCAGCAGGTTCTGGGAGCTGGGCGTCTTGGGGAAGTCGAAGGCGGGCATGGCCTGGAGGGCAGTGGGCGCTGAGCAGGGCCGGTCGGGGACTTCCTGGCAGCCTGGCAAGGCCCACCCGCGTCTCCGGGGCCCAGCCCCGAGCACCAACCCTCTAGGGCCCGACCTCGTGGCCAGCACTGCTCCGAGCTGACAGAGTTCGGCACGCGTGTGCACGCACACGCCGGCACACACGAGCTCGGGGTGGCTGCGGGTTCTGTCCCATTTCACAGACAGGCACACCGAGTGCAGGGACAGACCACAGCGTTTCCGTGGCACAGCCTGTGCTCGGGGCTGTGGCTGCTGGCAGGGGGGCACTTCCTCTGAGGGCCGCCCGGCAGGGGAGGCCCGGCCCTGGGACGGACGCCCGGCAGACAGCCGCCGGCAGACGCGGGACCGGGGAAGCCGGGCCGTTACCTTGGTGGGGGAGCCCAGGATGGGGGGCAGGGGGTGCCGCTGCAGGAAGTCCGGCAGCTTCGGGGAGCCGCGCAGGGGCCGGCAGGACTGGAGCCCGTGGGCCGGCTGGGGGGGGCTGGCCTGCGGGTGGCCGAGCACGGCCCCCAGCGGGTCGGTGGGCGGCTTGGGCAGCTTGGAGTGGACGAGGTGCAGGTCGGACAGGTTGGGGGCGCTGTGCAGGCGGCAGCCCAGCCCCGCGGTGCGGGGAGAGTGCTCGGGCGCCGACGAGCCTGGAGGGGGCGGGACAGGCCCGGTCACCGCGGCCCCGGGCAGGGACGAGGCGCCTCTGCCCGTCACACCTCTACCGGCAGCAGCCAGGCCTGGGCGGCCCCGCCGGGCCCCACACTGGGAGGGGCGGGTGGAACCCCTTCCTCCCCTCCTGGGGACAGGAAGGCAGCCCGCCCCTCCCTGTCCCGGCCCCGGCCCCGTCCCCTGCCCCGTCCCGGCCCCCGAGCAGACCCTGCGTCCCCGACCAGTCCCAGACCCGGGCCAGGGCCTCACCCACCTGGACGAGGGGACCTGCCGCCCCGCATCTCGGCTCCTTGGGGGGAGGGCACCCCGCTCCATCCCAGCCGCTCCGGGATGGTTCCAACTTGGAGGAGAGGGGTGCAGGGTCAGTGCCAGGCGGAGGGGACACCCACCCCGGCCCTCCCCCGCCGGGCCGCCCCCGCACACGGACTCACCTTGTGGGGACGGGGTGTAGGGCCGGCCCCCGCCCAGGGACAGCTTCCTGGCCAGGGCGGCTCCGTGCTCCACGTGGGACGGGGGTGACGGGCTGGCCCGGGAGAAGCCCCGGGGGCTGGTGCTGCCCGACCGGCGGAGAGCGGAGGACCTGGGGGCGGGGACCGGCCGGGAGTGAGCCAGGCCCTGCCCGCCGGACGGCTCGGCCCCGCCCTGCTGGGAGGAGGACGACGACGGGGAGGGGAGCCCCAGGGAGACCCTTAGTCCCAGGGCCCTCTGTGCGTGACAGAAAGGAGCCCTCGTCTGTGACAACTGCCACCACAGCCGACCCTGGCTTGTGAACTCAGGACACTTGGCAACTCTGCAGATGGCTGTCACCTGGGACGCTGTCTGGGTGTGTGGCTCTGCCGTGCTGCTCACTAGCCTTGCTGCCCGGCTCTTGTGCGTGTACACACACACACGCACACGCACACGCACACACTCACGCTCACCGTGGGGCCTGGAACTGGGCCGTGGCCTTGCACCCGGGGGGCAGGGCCCTCACTAGCCTTGCTGCCCGGCTCTTGTGCGTGCATACACACACACATACACACACACTCACACGCACACGCACAGGCACACACTCACCGTGGGGCCTGGAACTGGGTTGGGGACTGCAGGTTCTGCTCGATGCGCTGGTAGTTCTGCACCTGCGTGGGCACCGGGATGGGCACCGACGCCCCGCACCTGCTGCCGGAGAAGGGGCCGGGCCGGCTGCGGGTGACAGACGGGGGCGGGTCACCGGGACGGCCACCAGGCTGACCCCAGCTCGGCCCTGTCCGGGCAGATGGCTGCTCAAAGCCCCCTACCCCTGCGCCCGGGCCTCTGGTCAGGAGCAGCTGGCACACTCCGCAGGAGGAGGGACCGAGGGCAGGGAGGCCCAGGGGTCCCCATGGTCCCCGCAGCCGTCCACCCGGACACCACGGCCCCTCCCACCGGACCCCGCGAGGGCGGGGAGCCTGGCTCTGGCCGGCCCGGCCCGCTTACCCTGAGGGGCTGGGGGAGCCGCTGCAGGGCGGGGACGGAGACGGGGTGCGGCCGTGGCTCTCCAGGCCTGCGGAAGCCACCAGGGAGCTCCTGGGGGGAACAGACAGACAGGAGTGGGCGTGTGCAGACCCCGGCTGTCCCAGGTCCCAGGAGACTCAGCCCTCCCCGAACGCTGACCCCATGGGGTGACCCACACTTCCCCGAGGCGCCTGGCCTACCCGCTGCACATGAGGCTGTCCGGAGGGGGCTTGCCGCCGGCCGCCTCGGCCACCAGGTCACCTGCGGACGGAGACGGGCGAGCTGGGCCCAGGCCGGAGTGTCCACGCCCTCCCAGGCCACCTCCCCCAGGGCCTCCCGACAGCCCCCCCGGGACCCGACAGAGGCGGCTGCGGGCCGGGCTTCTGGCCCCGTGCACCCGCCCACACCCGCCCACACTCTCCCACCCCCTCCCACCCCCACACCCCCGCCCACACCCCCGCCCACACCCGCCGACCTGGGAGCTGGGCCGGGACCATGACGAAGTCGTCCGTGTCGCAGGACGAGTCCTTGCTGCTGCCGCCCGAGTCGCGGGAGCCGTGCAGGAAGCCGGCGGCCTCGGCCGGGGAGATGAGCGTCTTCTGCAGCTGCGGCATCTCGCCCAGCGACTGGGTCAGGGGAGGACGGTGAGCCCGGCCGGCTGACACGCTGGCCGCTCCCCCCCCCGGGGCCACTCCCCCTCCCCTCTGAGACCACCCCAGGCTGCCCGGACCCCCCGGGCCACTCCCCCTCCCCTCTGAGACCACTCTCCCCCCGGGCCCACTCCCCCTCCCCCCTGAGACCACCCCCAGGCTGCCCGGACCCCCGGGGCGGCAGAGGGCACTCACCGGGGGGGAGGCCAGGTGGGAGGTGGAGCTGCTGCTGGAGCTGCTGCCGGAGCCGGAGCTCGGGTACGAGGGCACAGGCACGGGCGGGGCTGCGGGGGTGTGGGGTCAGTCCCCGCCTGCCCCGCACCCGCCCTGCTGCCGCAGACGCTGCCTGCACAGGGCACAGAGGGACCAGCTCCCACCCCCGCCCCCGCCCCGCCGCACCCAGGCCGGAGGGGTGAGCCGGGGCGTGGGACCCTCAGGGACTCACACTTCTTCACTGAAGCGCTGGCATCGAGGAAAGGGTGACGGAAAAACTCATCTGCAGGCGGGGAGCGAGGCCTCAGGGCCCAGCCCCGGCCTTCGGGGGGAAGGCTCCCCGAGCCCCAGCTGGCCTGGCCCCGGGCGCAGGCAGAGCCCCGGGGACCCCTGCCTGTGTGGCCCAGGCCCACCGCCCCGCCTGGTTCCCCCATCCCCTCCCCCCTCCCCTCCCCCGACCCGGCCTGGTCCTCCCATCCCCTCCCCCTCCCCCCTCCCCCCTCCCCCCTCCCCCAGCCCGGCCTGGTCCTCCCATCCCCTCCCCCCCCCCCTGGTCCTCCCATCCCCTTCCCTCTTCCCCTCCCCCCCTCCCCCAGCCCGGCCTGGTCCTCCCATCCCCTCCCCCTCCCCCTCCCCCCTCCCCCAGCCCGGCCTGGTCCTCCCATCCCCTCCCCCCTCCCCCCTCCCCCCTCCCCCTCCCCGGGAGGAGGGGCCCCGCACCGAAGTCCATGCGGTCCTTGTGGTTGCGCTGCAGCAGGGCCAGCAGCAGCTGCCTCAGGGGGGCCGAGGTCTCCCGGGGGATGCTGGGGGCAGAGGGCAGCAGGTCAGCGGGCTGGGGGCCTGAGGGGCGGGCCGGGCCGGGCGGGGAGGGGAGGGGCTTACATGGGCACCAGGGTCTTGTTCTTCTCGTAGAAGAGGCGCAGGTCCTGGGGGCTGCTGGCCTGGCGGGGGACGGGGGTGTGAGGCGTGGAGCTGGCAGCTGCGCCATCCTGCGGTGCTCGGCTGGGGCAGGAGCCCGCTCCCCTCTGGGACGTCCTGCCCACCCCCCCAGCAGCTGAGGAGCGTGGGGACGGCAGGGGGCAGCCGCGGGCCGCGCTGTCTGAAGAGGCAGCTGGCCCTGGGGGACCCCAGGGGTCTGGTGCAATTGGGTGTTTGCTCCTTGGAATCGAAGCTGCGCCGGGCAGGGCCCTGTGGGAAGACCCAGCACGTGTGTGTCCTCCCTCTCGGAGCCGCGGAGCCGGGCACCCACCTGGAAGGGCGCCTTCCCGGTCAGGCACTGGTACACGATGGTGCCGATGCTCCACAGGTCCGCCTTCCCGTCGTAGTGCTGCGACATGATGACCTCGGGGGCCTGCGGGCCACAAGCACGGGGTCAGGGCCTCGGCAACAACGGACACCGAGTGTGCACTGACCTCGTGTGGAGCCAGCCAATCAGAGCAGACACCAGCCAGGTGCCAACCAATCAGAACAGACACCAGCCAGGTGCTAGCCAATCAGAGCAGACACCCACCAAGTGCCAGCCAATCAGAACAGAACACCCATGAAGTGCCAGCCAATTAGAACAGACACGAGCCAGGTGCCAGCCAATCAGAGCAGACACCCGCCAGGTTCCAGCCAGTCACCACAGCCGTGGTGGGGAACAATGGGACAGCCACACTGGCTGACCACCCCAGTGCGGCCACAGGACAGCGGCTACGGGCGGGGAGGGGCAGGCTGGGGGCAGGGAGGGCAGGCTGGGGGCAGGGAGGGCAGGCTGGGGTAGGGAGGGGCAGGCTGGGGGTGGGGAGGGGCAGGCTGGGGCGGGGAGGGGCAGGCTGGGGGCGGGGAGGGCAAGCTGGGGGCAGGGAGGGCAGGCTGGGGTAGGGAGGGGCAGGCTGTGGGTGAGGAGGGGCAGGCTGGGGGTGAGAAGGGGGCAGGCTGGGGCAGGGCGTGCAGGCCGGGCCGCACCTACCATGTACATGGGGGAGCCGCAGAGCGTGGCGGCCATCATGTTGCTCTGCAGGTAGCGGGCGAAGCCGAAGTCGGCTGCGGGAGAGGGCGGACGTGAGCGGAGGCCGTGGGCAGGCAGCCCTCGCGCCCACGCCCGCGCCCGCGCCCCGGCTCACCGATCTTGACGCGGATGTTGTTGGGGTTGGCGCGGCGGCCGCCGGGGTTGGACAGCAGGATGTTCTGGGGCTTCAGGTCGCGGTGGATGATGCCCTTGCTGTGCAGCAGCCGCATGGCGCCCGCGATCTGCTGCAGGAACAGCCGGATGGTGTCCTCGCTCAGCGTGCGCATGGCTGTGGGGAGGCGGGCTCAGGGCGCGGCCACGTGTCCGGCCCCTCCGAGGCCACCCCGGGCCGCCCGCCCAGCCTGACCCCATCAGTCACCCCGGCAGCTCCCTGCGGCTGTGGGGAGGCGGGCTCAGGGCGCGGCCACGGGTCCGGCCCCTCCGAGGCCACCCGGGCCGCCCGCCCAGCCTGACCCCATCAGTCACCCCGGCAGCTCCCTGCGGCTGTGGGGAGACGGGGCTCAGGGCGCGGCCACGGGTCCGGCCCCCTCCGAGGCCACCCAGGCCGCCCGCCCAGCCTGACCCCATCAGTCACCCCGGCAGCTCCCTGCGGCTGTGGGGAGACGGGGCTCAGGGCGCGGCCACGGGTCCGGCCCCCTCCGAGGCCACCCGGGCCGCCCACCCAGCCTGACCCCATCAGTCACCCCGGCAGCTCCCTGTGGCTGCCCACCACCCGCTCCTTCTCAGTGTGGAGGCTGGTCAGGGTGTGGGCACGGCCCCGGCCGTGGGGCCACTCACTGTGCAGGTAGTCGGCCAGGTCCCCGCCGTTGCAATACTGCAAGAGACAGAGAGACAGCCCCACGCCCGTCAGTGCCGGCACCTCCAGGCCTGCCCGTCTCCCCACCGCCCTCCTGGGCCTCGGTGCTGCCCCCCCCCCCCCCAGGCAGGTAGCCCGCAATCCACGCCTGACGAGGTCCGCAGGGTGCTCCCGGGACACAGGGCGTGGGCAGTGCAGCCCGCCCGCCCGGGCGCAGGGTCCCAGAGCCGGGGGGCCCGCGGGGACTCACCTCCATGACCAGGTAGACGGAGTTGGCCATTTCCTGCGGACAGAGGGGAGGCGTGAGAGGAAGGGCAGCCGTGGGGAGCCGGTCTCAGGCGTGTGGCCTGGGCACTGGGCGCCGTGGACACGCCACCTGGGCCGCGGGCAGGAGCCGCCAGTGAGCTTGGCGCCAGCTGCCGGGGGCCTGCGTGCCAGGCTCAGCCAGCTGGTCGGCGGCAGGGGACAGGACAGGGGAGAGCCAAGTGGGCTCTGGTGTTTGGGTTTTGAGGTCACTTCCCTAAGTGACAGGAGCGGGAGCCAATCAGAACATTCATCTGCCAGGTCTGGGGAAGGGGCCGAGGTCCCAGGAGAGGCCTCAGCGTGGGGTGTGGACCCCGCCTCCCGGTGCAGCCCTCAGCCGCCCGGCCAGACCAGGCCTGGGCTGGGTCAGGGCTCAGCCTGCTGCTCTGAGTGACGCATCCTGGCTGGGGACCCTCTCGGGGGGCGCAGGCCCCCCGGGAAGGGACAGGGCCCTCGGTGTGGACGCTGCTGGGAGCCAGGTTCCGGAACCAGAGCCACTCGGGCCAGCCCCTTGGGGCTCCGGGCGCAGCAGCTCGGCCCGCCCAGGAGAAGCTGTGCCAGGCTGGCGTGCGGAACCCAGCTCTCCCCCAGGTGGGGTCCCCCAAAGAGGGCCTCCGTCCGCAGGAACGAGGCCCCAAGTCCGACAGCACCGGCACTGCTGGGCCTGGGAACAGGACCCTCTCCCCGGCCCAGCACCAGGTGAGCGGTGCCCCAAAGCCCTCCACGTGGGCCCTGGGGAGCGAGGAGGACAGGACCCTCAGCAGCCCGCCCCCGGAGGGCAAGGAGGGGACGGAGCCCCTGGTGACTGGATGTCAGCCCCCCCCCCCCCCCCCCCCCGCCCCGAGCCCACAGAGAGGGCCGTGTCCAGGGTGGAGACGCCTCGGGAGCCACTGAGACGTGGGGTGAGCTCTCAGGGCGGGGGCCGGGCTGGGCACCCCTGGGAGAGGCAGGCCGGCTCCAGCACGCCCACCTGGCGTTAGTCCCCAGGCCCTTCGGTGGGGCGTGTGCCAGCGCGGACGCTGAGGCCGGAGGGTGGCAGTCCACAGGGGCAGCCTCAGCCCCGCCTGCCCCCCCGCCCGCCCCCCGCAGGCCCCGCCCGCAGGCCGGCTGAGGGGCAGAGATAACGGGGCGGGAGCTCGAGGCCCCGTCACCGTCACTGGGGGCTGACGCGGGGACCAGGTCAGAGGTGGTCACGGGAGGCGGGGGAGGCGCTGGCAGAGGACCCAGCGGAGGGAGGCGGAGAGGAGCCGGGATACGGACCCAGAAATAACCGGGATTTGGCACGCCCCCGCCACCTGCTCCCTCGCCCTCGCCTGCCCTCACCTTCACCACGCCACCTCCCGTGAGTGCTGACGGGCTCGCCACCCCCCCAGCACGCGCTCTGGGCGCCATGGGCTCCTCGGAGAGGCCCGGGAGGCCGAGCACAGCCGGGGCAGGCCGGCACCGCCTGCTCTCGCCCGTCTTCCCGACGGCTGGCTCCCCAGGAAAGCCCCGAGCTGAGCTCACCACCAAGCCAGACGGGCAGGGGCGGCGATCACAGCGCCCACCCCGGGAGCTGTCCACCAGGACAGACAGACGCCCACACCACTGAGGGGGCCTCCAGATCCAGGGGCACCCCCGGAACCCAGCACAGCCTGCCCCCGAGGAGGTCCCTGCGGCACTGACAACAGTCCCCTGGGTGTGGGGGTCAGAGGCCGGGCGAGGGCAGCCGCGGACGTGGTGTCGAGGGGCCGCCTCCCTGTGACCAGGCCTGGGAGGACATGTGCCCAGGCCTCCGATAAGAGAGGACACGGCGGGCCAGCCGGTGTCCTCACCTGCCCTGCCCGCCCGCCGGCCAGCACCAGGCCGGCGGCAGAAGGCGAGGCCAGCCACAGGGCCTGCGGCGGTGCCCCAAAGAGCCGGGGTGGCGGGTTCGACCCCGGTCAGGGCCGTGCAAGAACCGCCCGGCGGGCGTCAGTGAGAGAGACCCGGCGTGGCTCAGGGCTGAGCGTCGGCCTGGGCCAGGAGGTCAGGGTTCAGGTCCTGGTCAGGGCGCAGGCCCAGGCTGCCGGCTGTGCGGGAGGCAGCCTGTCCGCAATTCTCTTTCGTCGTTGATGTTTCTGTCTCCCTCTCCCTTCCTCTCTGCAATCAATAAAAATGTATCTTTAAAGACGAGATGCATTCCGCACCCTGGGGCGGGCCAAGAGGAAGGTCTGGGGCGCAGCTGGCAGGGACGGGCCTCCCGCATGCGGGCAGCCTGCCGCCTGTCCCGGCCCGGCCGCCACGGACCAGTGTGGCCCCCGTCCTGAGCTAAAAGCACCGTCCCTCTCCCCCGGGATGGACTTCTAGGAATCCGCCCACAGACCACACACACCCGGCAGAGGCCAGCGCCAGGAGGGCCATTCCCACTAGGCGGGATCACCTCCCCTCCCATCGGCCAGGGGCTGGCGGATTCAGCGATAGGACAGGGGGCGAGGGACCACCTCAGAGCTGCAGCTGCCACGGCCACGGCTGTCCCAACGGCTAACACCCATGCTGTGTCCTATGACCAGTTTCAAGCCAAACAACTCTGCGGCCTCAGTCTTAAAGGAAGAGGCGGGGCTCAGAGAGGGTGAGACAGTGGCCCAGGGACACACAGCTAGCTTGAGCCGCAGCGCCGTGGCCAGGACTGGGCCTGGGCCTGGGTTCCGGACCACGGGCTTGGCGGCGCTGGCCTCGCCGAGGGGACCCCGGGGTCCTGCTCTTGGGAGGAGGGTGTCACGCACCACACACGGGGTGAGCCGGTTGTGTGGAGTGAGGGGCACCCCTCCAAGAGGCAGGGGGAGGTGGGGGGGCAGCGGGGAGGGGGCAGTGAGAATGCCTGCCGTGCCCACGCCACCTCGCCGAGACCCAGACTCGGCACACAGGAAGTGGTCCCTCTGGGGGGTGGGCCCCACCTTTCACCCCCCCAAAGTCCCGTTTCCTACTTTTTTTAAAAAATACATCTCTGTTGGTTTCAGAGAGGAAGGGACAGGGACACAGAGAGAGAAACATGAGTGATGAGAGAGAACCATGGATCGGCTGCCTCCTGCATGCCCCCTGCTGGGGAAGGAGCCCGCAACCTGGGCCTGTGCCCTGACCGGGAATCGGACCCTGGACCTCCTGCTACATGGTATGGTGCCCAATCAACGGAGCCACACCAGCCGGGCTTACCCTATTTAAAAAATATATATACTTTATCGACTTCCTGCGGAGAGGAAGGGAGAGGGATGGAGTCAGAAACATCATGAGAATCATTGATCAGCCACCTCCTACTGGGGATGTGCCCGCAACCCAGGTACATGCCTCTGACCGGAATCGAACCCGGGATCCCTCAGTCTGCAGGCCAACGCTCCATCCGCTGAGCCACACTGGTTAGGGCTTAACCTATTTTTAAAAGACCTTCCTCTCCCCACCCCCCCCAGTCCCTCCACACCCAAGTCCCAGACAGGAATCTGCGGGCCCAGGGAACCACCACACACACCCTCGAGGGAGCAGGAGCCTCGCACAGGGGGCAGGCCAGGCCGGCTCCGGGCACTTCCTCTGTGGGGAAGCCGAGCACTGCCAGCCCTGGAGGAAGTGGCACTGCCCACAACCAGGTGTGCGGCCCGCGGGAGGCGGAGGGGGAGGGGGCCGTCCAGGGGGAGGACAGGGAGGAGGGGGAGGAGGAGGAGGGAGGGGGCCGCCAGGACACAGTGTACCTCCATGCGGGCCGCCAGGCACGGGACAGGCCCTCCCCGGGGCACCTCACGCTGTGCCACACGGAGGGGGGGTCCCCCGAGGCCGCGGCCGGCTCTGAGGGGGGCGGGGAGAACAGGGAAGGAGGGAGGAGGCCACCCAAACACAGCGGGCCCGCCCCGGCCCGGAGCGTCCCCTCCACCCGGGCCGTCCCGTGGCCTCCGTAAACAGGTTTCAAAACCATTAGTCAGCACTTTGGCCCCATCCGCCGGCTGCCTCCGGTTCCCACGTCCCCACACGGAGCATCTGGGGTCCCGGACCCCGGCTGAGGCCCCCCCCCCCGGCCACAGCCACCACCACCACCACCACCGGGCCCGGGGGCCTCCGGGGCCAGCCAGGCCTGAGCGGCCTCACCCCCCAGGCCCCTGCCTCCCTCCCTCCCTCCCGCCCCGGCTGCCGGCCCCAGGAATCTCCGGCGGCCCCTCCCCTCCCCCCGCTCTGACGCAGAGCCGGTGGCCAATGCCGGGCCCTGGAGCAATGTCAACAAACACTGGGCCTGCCCAGACAGGTGGGCCCGGCCGGCGGCGGCGGCCCCATTACCGGGACCTGGGCCGCTGACAGGACTCCAGGTCAGGGCCACCGGGTCAGACCCCGCGCCAAGCGCCAACCGGGCGGCCCTCCTCCGTGCCAGGGCCGCCGCGATCGCCCTCTGGGGCCCGGCCGCCCTTCCCCGGCAGAGCAGGCGGCCCCGGAGGTGGGCTCTCCCCGGCCCGGCCAGAGGGAGCCGGGCTCACCGCAGTGTCCGGGTTCCCCAGGCTCCCCGCGTCCGGCCAGATGGGGGGGCCCGGCTCCTTCCCCCAACACGGGGCACCCCGGGGGACCCCTCCCCACCAGGACGGGGACCCCGGCGGAGCCCGAGCTCCCGGCTCTTACCTGGAAGTCGTACAGAGCCAC
Source organism: Pipistrellus hanaki (assembly GCF_964339955.1). NCBI lineage: Eukaryota > Metazoa > Chordata > Mammalia > Chiroptera > Vespertilionidae > Pipistrellus > Pipistrellus hanaki. Next base: position 386,444 of record NC_140521.1, read on the forward strand.
GATGTTTTCATGTTTCAGTTCCTAGGACAGAACCCCGGTTTCCGGTGAGCGGCGGGCGGAGCGGGGCTCCCGCGGCCTGGCCCCCACCGCCTCGCCCCTCCTGCCTGGGCCCCCGGCCCCCGCTCACCTTGAGGATCTTGATTTCCTTCCCCAGCAGCGTCTGGGACTTGGCCAGGTTCTTCTTGTTAATGCACTTGACCGCGACCTCCAGGTCGTGCTTCTGAGAACCCAAAGCGCTGTTTTCAGTCGGGGAGTCAGGGAACCCCTTCCCGCAGGCAGCCCCCCGTCCAGGGGCCGGCTGGCGAGTCCGGGCACCGGGCCGGGAGGGTGCCCGGGCCGGGAGGGTGTCCGGCCCGGGAGTGGAGAGGAGGGGGTCCCCGGTACGGGGAGATGTGGGGGTCCCCGGGCCCCCGGGGCGGAGGGGTCCCGGGGCTGGGGGTGAGGGGGTCCCCGGCCCCACATCACCTCGCGGTGGCGCCCCTTGAAGACCACCGCGAAGGCGCCGTGCCCGATCAGGTCCTTGCGCGAGAACTCGAACTTGCCCACGGTCTCCATGCCGCCGCGGCCGGGCTCCATGGCGCGGGCCGGGGCGGCGGGCGGGCCGGGCGGGCCGGGCTCAGGCCGGGGGCCGCGGGCGGGGGGCGCGCGCCATCGGCCAGGCCGGGCCCGCTCCCAGCCCGGCCGCCGCTCGGATCCCGCTCCCAGGCGACCCGGTTCCGACACGGTCTCCGCTACGGTTCCGACTGGGGCGACAGACGACCCGGTTCGGACAGGGGCTCGGACTCCGGCTCGGCCCGGCGGCGGGGAAACAAAAGAGCCGCGGCCGCAGGGCCCGGAGCCTCAGACGCCCGCGCACGCGCACTGAGCGCCGAGGGCGGCGGGCGCGGTGGGGGTGGGGTGGGAGATGGGGGGCGGGGCCCCGGCCGGCGGGGCGGGGCCTTGAGGCGGGGCCTGGCGAGCGGCCGTGCGCTTACTGGGAGGCAGGGCTGGTGAGGGGGCGGGGCCTGTTGGATGGGGCGGGGCGGGCCTGAGGGGACCTGCGCTTGCACTGGGTCAGCTCTGGCCGGGGCGGGGTTTTGCCGGGGAGGGGCGGGGCCTGCTGGGAGCATGGCTGGCGGGGGCGGGGTCTAGTCGGGGAGGGGCGGGGCCTGCTGGGAGCGTGACGGGGGGGCGGGGCCAGCCGCGGCGTGCTGGGCCCTGTGTCCCCTCCAGGCTGCCAGTTCGCCATAATCACACCTGGGTCTTGGCACGCGCACCCCGAGGCTGGGGAGCGGGAGGAATACATTCTTAGGGGGAGAACAGCTGTGAGAAAATTATTCTCTCTTTTAAAAAAATTTTTACATGTATTTATTGATTTCAGAGAGGATGGGAGAGAGAGAAACATCCGTGATGAGAGAGAATCATGGGTCAGCTGCCTCCTGCACGCCCCCCCCCCCCTGGATCGAGCCTGCCACCCGGGCCTGTGCCCTTGGCGGGAATCGAACCCGGGACCCTTCAGTCCTGCAGGCCAACGCTCTATCCGCTGGGCCACACTGGCCAGGGCGAGAAAATTATTCTCTTAAGATTGTTGGCCAAAGGGCACCCAAACCTGGGAAATGGCCCCCCAGTCCGGCCGGGAGGAGAGGGTAGGTCAGTCCCAGGGGAAGGACTAATGGCAGCCTCAGAGAAAGGTGCGCACATAGTTTGTAATTTTGTAATTAAGTGAAAGCCAGGCACACAGCAGGAAGTCCCTCCACCACAGACAACAGTGTGGAGGTTCCCAGAGGGGGCGGGGGGGGGAAGGAGAGGGCGGGAGGGGCTGAGTGATGGTGACGTGACGTGGGCGGTGGACACGGCACCACATACCGATGACACATGATAGAATTATGCACATGGAACCTGTATGACTTCACTAAGCACCGTCATCCCAATACATTCAATAAAAAACACATTAAAATGACTTTAAAAAAGAAAGCCACTGGAGGGGGGTGGAGCATCATCTCACGTGCTTAGAGGCCAGTGGTCGGCAAACTGACCCGTCCACAGAGCCGGACATCAGCAGCACAACGATGGACGTGTCTTTCGAGGGCCACATTTTTTCAACGTAAACTTCTTCGAACGCCACGTCTTCCACATAGGCTCGCCCAGGCCGGGGAGTTTTGTGGAAGAGCCGCACTCCAGGGGCCCGAGGGCCGCGGTTTGCCCACCGCGGTCACAGGCCGTTGGGGGGTCTGCTCTGAACGTGTCTGTTCAGGCCCCCGGGCCGGGTGTGCGTCTGGGAGAGGGGTCCTTTCTCCATCCGGATAGTCAGCACCCGTTTCGGTAAACCAGGTTCCCCGGACCCCAGCCACGCCCACTCCCTGTGGGTCCGCAGGGGTGCAGTCCGGCCCTTCTCGGAACAGGTTAGGTCCCGGCCTTGAACGATGAAGAAATCCCCGGGGAGAGGCGTGAGTATTAAAGGACACTCCAAGGTGACAAGGAAAGACCCTCCTGCCTCCTTATGATTGTTTGTTTGTTTGTTTGTTTTCCAAACATCGATTTTTTTTTTTCCCCCTGGGACCCTCCCCAGCTCCCCAGGGCACAATGCCCAGAGGGGGACCCACCTCAAAAGCTCCAGAAACTCTTCCCGGGGCGGGGTCCCTCCCCACAGCCCTGAGGGCTGAGGCGTGAGTTCCCCAACCCCCAGGCCTGAGCCGGCGTCAGTAATCCCCCCGGAACTCCCAGAGAGAACAGAGGGCTCAGGGGGAGGCAGTTCTTACCTCGGGGAGAACCATGGAGGTAAGAGCCGGGATCTTTTTAATTTTTAATTTTTAATTATCACCGAGGACTGCGCTGGGCAAACCGGGCTCGCGAGCCACATGAGGCTCTTTGGCCCCTGGAGTGTGGCTCTTCCACAAAACACCACAGCCTGGGCAGTCTGTGTTGAGGAAGTGGTGTTAGAAGAAGTTTAAGGTTTTTTTGTTTTGTTTTTAATATATTTTATTGATTTTTTTACAGAGGGGAAGAAGGGAGAGAGAGAGCTAAAAACATCGATAAGAGAATAACGTCGATCAGCTCCCTCCTGCGCACCCCCCACCAGGGATGTGACCGCAACCAAGGTCCATGCCCTTGACCGGAATCGAACCCGGACCCTACAGTCCGCAGGCCGACGCTCTACCGCTGAGCCACACCGGTTTCGGCAAAATATATTCTTTAAAAAAATTAGGCTCTGGCCAAAACTGGTGTGGCTCAGTGGATAGAGCGTCGGCCTGTGGACTGAGGGGTCCGGGGTTTGATTCCGGTCAAGAGCATGTACCTTGGTTGCGGCCACATCCCCGGTGGGGGCTTTGCAGGAGGCAGCTGATGGATGTTTCTCTCTCATTGACGTTTCTAGCTCTCTCTCCCCCTCCCTTCCTCTCTGTAAAAAAAAAAAAAAAAAAAAAAAAATCAATAAAATATTTTTTTTAAATTGGCTCTGAAAAGAAATTTCCATTGTTGTCCCGTTGATATTTGGCTCTGTGGACAAATGAGTTTGCCGACAGTGCCCAAGGATATTTGTCCATTGATTTTTTTAGAGAGAGAGTAGAAAGGGGAGGGAAAGACAGAGATAAATATTGATGTGGGCGGAGCCTGCCACAGAGGTACGTGGCCCCTGACCGGTATCGAACCCGGGGGACCCTATGGTCCGCAGGCCTGCGCTCTGACCACTGAGCCACACTGGCCAGGGCCGAACCGGAGGTCTCAGCCCCAGAAGGTCTTTGTCCCCTGGCTCGGGGCCTGGGCCAGCCCTCGGGAGGGGCTCTGGACGGGCCGGGGGACGGCTGGAAGGATGACAGCCAGAAGCTCAGTCCTGGGCGGGCGGCTGGCAGCCCGCCCCCGTCGGCCCCGAGGCCAGAGGGCACGGCTGCACCCGTGTCTCCTGACCATGGGCCGTACCCGCCTGCCGGCCCAGCCAGCCCCCCTCCTGGGCATCCTCGGTCCCAACACCAGGAAATGTGCTCCGCGCGGCCGGGACCTGGAAACAGACGGCGGTTGCCAGGCGACGGGGAAACAAACTCTCATCTCTGAAGCACTTCATGCAAAAAATGGGAGAAGCCAGCCCCGGCCGGTGTGGCTCAGTGGGTGGAGCGTCGGCCTGTGGACGGAAGGGTCGATTTCAGTCATGGGCACATGCCCGGGTTGCAAGCTCGTGAGGAGGCAGCTGACCGATGATTCTTTCTCATCATTTATGTTTCTTTATATTTATATATATATATATATATATATATATATATATATATATATATATATATTGATTGATTTCAGAGAGGAAGGGAGAAGGAGAGAGGAATAGAAACATTAATGATGAGAGAGAATAATGGATGGGCTGCCTCCTGCACAACCCCATACTGGGGATCAAGGCCCCAACCCAGGCATGTGCCCTTGGCCAGAATCCAACCTGGGACCCTCCAGTCTGGAGGCTGATGCTCTATCCACTGAGCCACACCAGCCATGGTTATCCTTGTTTCTCCCTCTCCCTTCCTCTCTGAAACCAATAAAATATATATTTTTAAAAATACCAGGTGTACTGCTTAATAATGCGGATTTTCCCCAATACATAGAGTCACACACATGCTGATATACATGCGATGTGATGTGTGTGCTGTGTTGCTGTCTCACTCCTTCGATGACCACGTGTTCCGATCGACGGCACACGCCCTGTCTGAGCGGCACTTCCACACGGACGCGGACGTGGACAGTGGGGTCTCTGGATGGTCTGCCCCAAACAAGAACAGTTCTACTGGGACGGTACCCACCAGTGACCTGACAGATGGGGAATGTGTGGCTGGCGATGGACATTGCTTTGTATAAAGCACTTTTGATGTCTCTCTTGAAATTATATCGTGTTTTCTTTGATTACAAAATCCACTTTTTAAAATATATTTTATGCTGAGACCGGTTTGGCACAATGGATAGAGCGTCGGCTTGGGGACCAAAGGGACCCGGGTTCAATTCCGGTCAAGGGCATGTACTTTGGTTGCAGGCATATCCCCAGTAGGGGGTGTGCAAGAGGCAGCTGATCGATGACTCTCTCTCATCGATGTTTCTAGCTCTCTATCTCTCTCCCTTCCTCTCTGTACAAAATCAATAAAATATATTTTTTAAAAATAAAATAAAATAAAAAATAGAAATAAAAAAATAAAATATATTTTATTGTTTTTTTACAGAGAGGAAGGGAGAGGGATAGAGTTAGAAACATCGATGAGAGAGAAACATCGATCAGCTGCCTCCTGCACACCCCCCACTGGGGATGTGCCCTTGACCGGAATCGAACCTGGGACCCCTAAGTCCGCAGGCTGACACTCTATCCACTGAGCCACACCGGTTTTGGCCAAAATCCGCACTTTTACCCGGTTGAGGGATGCGGCTGGCCGGGAGCCTGCCGCTGGCCAGACCGGTTCCTGCAGAGGCTGCAGCTGGTGCCCAGGCCCCGTGCCCTCTGCGTGGTGACTCAGCGGCCACGACAGGAGCTGCGGCACAGGCGACGGCCTCACGAGCCTCACAGGACATCCGAAAGGCACGCAGCCCCCGCGGCCGCCGCTGCCCGCTCCGTCACCGCGGGCCGGGACTTCCCCAGCTCCGGGCGCCGCCCTCCGCCCGGAGAACCTGTTCTCCCTCCGTCCGCGGGCCCGGCACAGGTGTGTCTCCGTGACGCGGCCCTGCCGGCTTCCTCCTCTCAGAGACCGGCTTCCTTCCCCTCCCGGGTCCCCCTGCCGGCTGCCCGGGTCCCGTGTGTGTGTGTGTGTGTGAGCGTGTGTGTGTGAGCATGTGTGTGAGCACATGTGTGTGAGCATGTGTGTGAGAGCATGTGTGTGAGCGTGTGTGTGAGAGCGTGTGTGTGAGCGTGTGTGAGCGTGTGTGTGTGAGCGTGTGTGTGTGTGAGCATGTGTGTGTGTGAGAGCATGTGTGTGTGTGTGAGCGCGTGTGTGTGTGAGCGCGTGTGTGTGTGAGCATGTGTGTGTGAGCATGTGTGAGCGTGTGTGTGAGCGTGTGTGTGTGTGTGTGAGCGTGTGTGTGAGAGCATGTGTGTGTGTGAGTGTGTGTGTGTGAGCATGTGTGTGTGAGCGTGTGTGTGAGCGTGTGTGTGTGTGAGCGTGTGTGTGTGTGTGAGCGTGTGTGTGTGTGAGCATGTGTGTGTGAGAGCATGTGTGTGTGTGTGAGCGTGTGTGTGAGCATGTGTGTGTGAGCATGTGTGAGCGTGTATGTGAGCGTGTGTGTGTGTGTGAGCGTGTGTGTGAGAGCATGTGTGTGTGTGTGTGTGAGCATGTGTGTGTGAGCGTGTGTGTGTGAGCGTGTGTGTGTGTGTGAGCGTGTGTGTGTGTGAGCATGTGTGTGTGTGAGCGTGTGTGTGTGTGAGCGTGTGTGTGTGTGAGCATGTGTGTGTGTGAGCGTGTGTGTGAGCGTGTGTGTGTGAGCATGTGTGAGGGTGTGTGTGTGAGCGTGTGTGTGTGTGTGTGTGTGAGTGAGCGTGTGTGTGACTGAGGCGTACCCACACGTTAGCCATCAGCGCGCCCGCCCGCCGCGGCCGGCGTGGCGGGGCCGGTCGGGTGCCATCCCGTGCCCCCAGGAGGAGCCGCTCGGGTCCCCGGCGGGGCGCACGCTCCCTGGTTCGCAGCCAGGCTCCACCCGTGGGAGCCCGTGGCCGGGCTGGCTGCCCCCACCTTTGTCCTCTTTCCGATTCCCGGCAGAGCCAGGCTGGCACCGGCCCCGGGCCTTCGCTCCGGATGTGGCTCTGCCCGGAGCAGCCGCCCAGGCCGTCTTCCCGGCACACTGGCCTTCGGCGACGCCACCGCCTCTGGGGAGCCCTCCGTGACCACCCGCCCGAGCACCCAGGCCCCCCGCCGAGCCAGTCACCGCCCTCGTCACCGGGCACGGCCTCCGGCACCACGGACAGCCGTGCGGACTCACGCACCCCTCACCGCCGCCTCTGCAACGAGAGGGCGTGACCTCCTGCCGGGCGGGCAGTGCTGGTCCCGGGGCCTCCCCGGTGCCGCCTGTGAGCCCCGGCACAGCCCGGCCCAGCCCGCCGCCGGGGTTTGCAACGCCCGGGCCCTTCCGAACACGTGTGCACGCCGCCAATGCGGTTAACGTGCGTGCCCGGCGGCAGAACAGAGGGCTGGGGGGTGACCTCTGACCCCGTGTTCACGTTAAGACCCTTCCCAATCTCACGAAGGAAGAGGGACACCGTGGACCGGCCGGCGTGCAGGGGTTGAGCGCTGACCTGGGAACCAGCAGATCGCAGGTTCGATTCCCGGTCAGGGCCCGGGCCCGGGTTCTGGGCTGCATCCCCAGGGTGGGGCGTGCGGGAGGCAGCGGATGGAGGGTCATTGGTGTGTCTCTCTCGCCCTCTCTGAAATCAATAACTTTTTTTTTTTTTAAAGGTGGGCTCCGTGGAATATGGTCGTCACACCGGCGAGGCCCACAGCACACCTGCACCCAGGCACGCTCGGGTCTCCGGTGGGCTGGCCTGGGGCAGCCACCACCTGGCTCCTCACAGCCCGGGCCTGGCAGCAGGAGGGGAGGCTCGGAGACGCAGGGAGGAGCTCGGAGACACGCAGCCACGCGGGTGAAGACGGACCAGCCCCCGTGGCTCTGGCTCCACAGACAGAGCGTCAGCCCACGGAGTGAAAGGTCCCGGGTTCGATTCCGGTCAGGGGCATGGGCCTTGCCTGCAGCCTGGATCCCATCCCAGCTCTGGGCGGGGCACGTGTGGGAGGTGGCAGATGGAGGTGCCTCTCTCTTTTTTTTAGTGTATATTTTATTGATTTATTACAGAGAGGTAGGGAGAGTTAGACACATTGATGAGAAATAAACATCAACCAGCTGCCCCCTGCACATCCCCTACTGGAGATGAGCCCGCAACCAGGGTACTTATGGATGTTTCTCTCCCCCTCCCTTCCACTCTCCCTAAAAAAATCAACGGAAAAATACCCTCGGGTGAGGATTAACAAAAATAACCACAGTAAAGGGAGTCTGAGAGGGGAGGGAGTGGGCGGGAGGGGGTGGGTGGGCTGGGCCCCTGAGGGCATGGGTGCTGCAAGGTGAACGGCGATTACATCAGGGTGCTGCGTGGCCTGGGGCGCCCGGGCCGTCCCGGGTGACGCAACCCTGGCCGGCGGCCACTCGCCCTCGGACCAAGCCCCGGGCCGGCCCGAGCCCCAGGTCTACGGGGCGGTCCGGGCTGCTCGGCTGTGGCTGCCCACGCATCCCCCGGGGGCTCCGTGGCTTCTGGAACCTTCACGCCCCTGGTTCCCACAGATTTATTTATCTTTAATTGATTTTATAGAGGAAGGGAAAGGGAGAGGGAGATAGAAGCATTGATGATGAGAATCGCGGATCGGCTGACTCCTGCACGCCCCCCACTGGCGATCGAGCCTGCAACCGGGGCCTGTGCCCTTGACCGGGAATTTAACCCAGGACCCTTCAGTCCACAGGCCGGCGCTCTATCCACTGAGCCGCACTGGCCAGGGCTGGGCTGAAGAGAGTTCACGTCCATGGGCCGCTCGGAGCTAACATCCCGGGTCCTAGCCCAGCGCCCGGGCCGCTCACCACGTCCGGGACGGTCCCGGTGCCCGTCCCCGTGTCCTGGCCCACGGCCACCCCAGAGCCACGTGGTCCTCCGGGAACCGCCTCGGGGTCGGGCGGCCTGTCTGACCCCCAGCGTCTGCCGGGGTCCCCGGCACGGAGACCAGAGCCTCAGTTTCCCCACCGGCAAACGTGTGCCAGCCCGGAGGCCGCCCAGCGACGTGCTCTGTAAACGTGACACCCACACCCACGGGGACACGTGTGTGTGTGTGTGTGTGTGTGTGTGTGTGTGCTCACAGGCCAAGTCACGCCGAGGTCAGCAGCACCTGGGCCTCCCTCCCCGTGGCCTCCCTGGAGTCCTCCCTCTCCGTGCCTGCGTCCCCTGATGTCCTTCCAGGAGGAGTGGGGGCTCAGGGGTCTGCCCCCAGGGCGGGGGGGCCCCCACAGGCCCATGGCTCCTTGGAGCAGAGCCAGCACAGCCGGGGACACAACAGGCTTTGGCTGACGCCCGGCCGGTGTGGCTCCGTGGTGGAGCTTCAGCCGATGAATCAGGTGGTCACGGGTTCGATTCCCGGGCAGGGCGCAGGCCCGGGTTGGGGGCTCCATCCCCGGTGTGGGGCGTGCAGGGGGCAGCCGGCCCATGATGCTCTCTCATCATGGATGTTTCTCTCTCTCCCTCTTCCTTCCTCTCTGACATCAACAAAAATATATTAAAAAAATAAAAAATATATATATATATACACACACACACACACACACACATATGTATGTAAAAAGATGGGGGGTTAGGGTTAGGGGAGCAGAGAATTCTGCCTGCCTTTGGGGTTCCGGGCGGAAACAGCGATCTCGTTGATGACTTGCCCCCCCACCCCGCCCCAGCAGCCACAGGGCGCCTCGGAGACAGAACTGTGCCCGTGTTTGGCTTTAACACAGCTGAGGCCACGCCCAGGGCAACCAGCTCCCCCAGACCTGGTCCCCGGTCCGCTGTCCCCCAGCCTGTGCCCCACCCTCGGGCCCTCCCCCTCGTGCACAGGGCTCCCCCTGCAGCCACAGAGGGCGGGTGGGACCAGGCTAGGGAGGAGATGGGGGTGTGGGCGGGGGCACCCTCCTGAGTGGGGAGGGACCCGAGGGCGGACGGGTGGACACAGGGGCGGGGCCTGGCCTGGAGCCGGCGGCCGTGGTGGCAGCCACGCATCCAAGGTCTGTCTGCCTCTTGCTGCCTGGGCGCCAGGCGGAGGGCGCCCTTGGGTGAGACACGGGACCAGCCCCGGCCTGGCCGGCGTGGCTCGGAGGTGGAGCATCGACCTACTGACCAGGAGGTCAGGGTTCGATTCCCGGTCAGGGCACAGGCCTGGGCTGCGGGCTCCATCCCCAGTGGGGGGCGTGCAGGAGGCAGCTGGTCCATGATTCCCTCTCATCACGGATGGCCCTCTCTCCCCCCCTCCTCACCCATCTGAAATCAATAAAAACATATTAAATAAAATTTTAATAAAGTAGGACCATTCGTGCCCCTCCCTCGGGGCCGGGGTGAAATTCGGTGCTAACTTCCGGGGACCAGGGTGACCTCAAGGCCCTTCAGCATCTGCAGCCCTGAGGGTTTTGGGGGGCTCAGGGAGGGAGGCAGCCACACCCACCGGGCCGCCAGCTCCTGTCCGGCCCCTCCCCTCCTGTGGGACCCCCTTCTCCCTGTTCCTGCTCAGGCGGCCTCCCCGGACCCCAAAACAGCCGGCTTCACACTGTGACCCAGCCCGGACGGTGCCCCCAGATCCACCCCTTACCACCCGTCAGCCTCTGGCTCCTCAGTGACAGCCTCTTCCTAGCGGAACCCCCATGCGCTCCAGGGCTGAGGAGGCGCCTCCCGGCCCAGCTCTCGAACCCTGGCACAAGGCCCCTGCTGTGTGGGCGGCGGGCGGGTTGGCAGCCACGCCCCGGGGCCTCCCCACGCCAGGAGGCCTCCCGTCCCGCACGTCCCACATGCACAGCCACGTCCGCCATCCACGGCCCCTCACGCTGAGCCCGCGGGGCCGTCTGTGGATGGGCGTCGGCCCCCGGGACATGGATCGTCCGGGAAGAAGTGCGGGCAGACGGAGCTGGGGACCCCGAGGGGAGGCTGCGGCCCCGAGCGGAAGCCCCTCGGCCTGAGCGCAGGCGGGCCCGGGGTCCGGGCCTCCAGGTGCCCCCAGGCCCCGCCGAAGGGCATCAGGGCCAGGAAGCAGCGAGGTCACGTTCCTCTGAGGGTGGCACCGCGTCCGGGGGCCCTGGCTCGGGGGCTCTTCGTGTGCCGGAGGCAGGTGGACGGAAGCACCGGGGGTGAGGGGGCTGTGGGGAGGAGGCGAGGGGGTGAAGCTGCTGGGCTCCGGCTCCGGCCGGTCTCCGCTGCCCAGTCCTGCCGGCTGGCAGGGACGGCGACTCCTGGACAGACCCTCCCAGCAGGCAGTGGGGCTGGTGCTCCTGTGTCCACCAGTCCGTGCGGACGGCCAGGGGGGCGTTCCTCCATCCGGGAGGCTGACCTGGGGCTCTGCTTGGGCTGCCGGGCAGGTCCAGGGCCTCCGGCTCCGGGTGCTGGAGGCTGGGCCCCCTCCGGCCCCCGTGGCCCTGGTCCAGGGGCCGTGCCCTCCGCCCCCGGGGCCGTGAGCTCCGCCCTCAGGCCGTGCCCTCCATCCCCGGGGCCGTGCCCTCGGTCCTCGCGGGGCGCTCAGAGCGCGGGGGCCCGGGCGCCGCGCCGCAGGAGGCCCAGCGGGGGCAGCAGCGCGGCGGCCAGCAGCGGGCGGGCGGGCGCGGGCGGGCGGGCGGCCCCGGAGCTGCAGGCGCACACCTGGAAGCCGTCCTCGGCGCGGCTGCGGTCATGCCGGCCGGCCGGGGCGTGGGCCCCCGCCTCGCCCTCCGCGCCCGCGCCCCCGGGGCCGGCCTGCGGGTCCCTGCACGCCAGCCAGTCCCGCGCCGTGGGCCGCGGGTAGCCGGGCGCCGTGGCCGGCTCGCTGTCCGGCACCTTCCAGTAGTCCGCCCCGCGGAAGAAGTAGGCGGCCCCTGCGGGGAGAGGGGCGCTGAGCTCCGCGCTGGGGGGGCGGGGGCGGGGGGACAGCGGGGCGGGGGGCAGCGGGGCGGAGGGACAGCGGGGCGGGGGGACAGCGGGGCGGGGGGACAGCGGGGCGGAGGGGCAGTGGGGCGGGGGGACAGCGGGGCGGGGGGCAGCGGGGCGGGGGGACAGCGAGGCGGAGGGACAGCGGGGCGGGGGGCAGCGGGGCGGGGGACAGCGGGGCGGGGGGACAGCGGGGCAGGGGGGGGGCAGGGGCCGGAGGGACAGCGGGGCAGGGGGGGGGCAGGGGCCGGAGGGACAGCGGGGCGGGGGGCAGGGGCCGGGGGGACAGCGGGGCGGGGGGCAGGGGCCGGGGGGACAGCGGGGCGGAGGGACAGCGGGGCGGGGGGCCAGGGGCCGGGGGGACAGCGGGGCGGGGGGCAGGGGCAGGGCCAGGCCCCTTGGCCCCGGGCGCAGCCTCACAGGCCCCAGGACGCTCCGGGGGCCGCGGGAGGTGGATGAGACGCCCGGTTTTCCAGGGGACCCGGTGCCGCCGGGTCAGGGAGGGGCGATGGGACAGGACAGGCCCCGGCGGCCATGCTGGGGGGTGAGGGCCCCCCAGGCCCCTCCTCTCTGGATCCCGGACACTCCCAGCCTCGCCCCCGCCCGCTCACCGTCAGACCAGCGCATGGCGGCGTCCAGCGTGCGGGGCACGCCCCTCCAGGGCGGGCCGGGGGCCGGGTGGCCCGGGTCCATGCTGCGCGTGAGCTCGTCGAAGCGCCAGAACAGCTGGTCCTTGAAGAAGTAGGTCTTGTCGCTGCGGGCCCAGGAGAGGGCGGCGTCCACGCCGCCGGGCGGCAGGCCGAAGTCGGAGACGGGCCGCGGGAATCCCTCCTCCACCTGCGTGTCCTTGAACACCCAGTATCGGTCCCCTGGGGGGAGCGCGGGGCTCAGCCGCGAAGATGGGGCTCCCCCCTGGCGTCTCCCCGGCACCCGTCCCCGTGACCTCGCCCTCCTGCCCCTCACCCCCCGCAGCACCCCAGCTCACAGTGTTTCCTGAGCACCTGCTAGGGGCCCACACACCACACAGAGGCCAGGCTGGGGGCCTGTCACCCCAAAGCACAGCCGCCTCTGCACACACACACTGCGAGGGACGGAGGCAGGGCCGCAGCCTCCAGCGCCTGCGACAGGCCCGTCCTGCCTTCTCCCCAGGCGGACTGCGCGCTCCCGGAGCAGGGGTGGGGGCGCACCTGCCATCTCAGACCCCTGCATCCTCACCCCTCCCCTGGCGCCAGCAGCATCCTCTCTCCGCACTTGGCCGGACCCTCCCTGCCCCAGGACCTTTGCACGGCTGCTCCCTCATCCCCTGCGGCTGCTCATCCTGCCCCCCCCCTCCGCCCCCAGTTCCTGCAGCGCCCCCCGGGGGGGGGCCCAGAGCAGGTGCTCAGCAAACACTGCCACTGCCCCCCGAGCCAATGGGAGCTCCAGGGAGCGGGGCCTGGTGCCCCCGGGCCAATGGGAGCTCTGGAGGCGGGGCCTCCGGCAGCCCAGGGCCAATGGGAGCTCCAGGGGGCGGGGCCGCGCCAGCTGCCCCAGGCCAATGGGAGCGCTGGGGGCAGGGCCTCCGGCAGCCCCGGGCCAATGGGAGCTCCAGGGGGCGGGGCGGCCGGCGGGCCCACCTCGGAAGAAGACGATCTTGTGGTCGGTGGCGCGCTCGTACACGGCGTCCACGCCGTCCAGCTGGGCGGGCAGCCCCCGCCAGAAGCGGTGCATCTGCGCCGGCTGCGGCGACACCAGGTGCCGGTCCCGGGTCAGCCGCCAGAAGTACCTGCCTGCGGGGAAGCGGCACGGCTGCGGGCTCCGGGGTGCTCCTGGTGGGGGTGCTCCGGGGGGTGGGGGTGCGCCGGGGGTGGGGGTGCGCCGGGGGGTGGGGGGGCTCCTGGTGGGGGTGCTCCGGGGGGTGGGGGTGCTCCCGGGGGCTCCTGGTGGGGGGGCTCCGGGGAGGCTGGGGGGGTACCTTTGAAGAAGAAGGCCTCGCCGCGGATCTGCGCCACCGCGTCGAAGTGGGCGCTGCACCTGTGCGGCACGTCCCTGCTGGGCCTGCGGGCAGAGCGCGCGTGGGCCGCGGCCCCTCCTGGGCGGGGGTGGGGGGTTGGGAGGGCGGCGTCCCTGAGGGAGCCCCACGCCTGCAGCTCTGGGACCCACAACACTTGCACCAAGAGCAGCCCTCCCAGCCCTGGCCGGTGTGGCGCAATGGATAGAGCATCAGCCTGGAGACTGAAAGGTCCTGGGTTCGATTCCGGCCTAGAACACAGGCCTGGGTTATGGGCTTGATCCCCAGTGGGGGGCGTGCAGGAAGCAGCTGGTCCGTGATTCTCTCCCATTATTGATGCTTCTATCCTTCCCTTCCTCTCTGAAATCAATATTTTTTTTTAAAAAGCTGCCGGCCAGTGTTGCTCAGTGGTTGAGCGTCAGCCTGTGAACCAGGAGGTCACAGTTCAATCCCCGGTCAGGGCTCCTGCCGGGTTGTGGGCTCGGTCCCCGGTAGGGGGCGTGCAGGAGGCGGCCGGTCAGTGATTCTCATCATCAATGCCTCGCTCGAGGCTGAGGGCACTGACCGGTGTATTTCTCGGAAGAGCCTGGGGTGCCCAGTCCCTACAGGGTGGGGGCTGTTGCAGGGGAGACGGGCTCACGTACGGGGTGCTGGGCCGGTGGTCAGGGGGCGCCGGCAGGAGGCGAGGGCCCCCGGGCTCCGCGGTGTCTGGCTGTGCTGTGGGGGACACAGACTCCCGCACGCCTGAGGAGACAGAGGCTGCGTGGAACCCAGTGCGCCCGCCTCCCTCGAACCCCAGCCCGCTCCCCCGGGCGGCCCCAGGCCGCTGGGCAGACGGGCCTGCCTGTGCCCCGGAGCCCAGCACCGGCCGGAGCCAACGACGGGTCCCGAGACACAGGTGCCTGGACCCCCGAGACGCCAGCCCTGGGCACAGACCCCGAAGAAGCAGACGGTGCTCCCACAAAAACCCCTACTGGGTGCTCCCGGCGGCGTGGCCCCTGACGCCAAGGCGGGGGCAACCCAGACGTGACAGCAGCAAATGCAGAGAGAGGAAATCATTCTAAAAAGGGACGAAGAACTTCCCTGGCCAGCGTGGCTCAGTGGGTAGAGCGTCGGCCTGCGGACAGAAGGGTCCCGGGTTCGATTCTGGTCAAGGGCATGGACCTTGGTTACGGGCACATCCCCAGTGGGGGGCGTGCAGGAGGCAGCCAGTCCATGGCTCTCTCTCATCATGGATGTCTCTCTCCCTCTTTCTAAATTAAAACATTTCCACGGTAAATTTTACTGCAATAAAATGACCCGGCGCCAGAGGGCAGCGGTGTGGGGAGAGCACGTGGGCGGGCGGGTGGCCTGGAGGGCGCCCAGGGAGTTCACAGCTGGGCCCCCTTCCTTCCGGGCACTTCCCCCGCGTCCCCAGCAGAGGGCGCCTGGTCTCACTGCTCCTCCTCAGCGGTCCCGGCCTCCCGGGCCTCCCCTTCCCCCCCACCCCCCTGTGCCCAGCGGCCCCTCTGCACCCAGGGCCCCAGCTCCGGGCCGTCCCGGGCGCCCCGCCGTCCTCGGGGAGGCACTCACCGTACAGCTGCCAGGCGCGCACCCGGTCCGCGTAGGGGAGCCCGTAGTGCAGCGGGTCGCCCACCGGGCCCTGGTAGTAGGGCTGCATGATGGACTGCGTGGCCGCCACATGGCTCAGCCCGATGGCGTGGCCGAACTCGTGCACCGCCACCGAGAACAGGTCCATGCCGTGGGCATCTGGGGACACGGGGACGGTGAGCCACGGGGGGCGAGCCACGGGGGGCGGAGAGCCACGGGGGATAAGCCACGGGGACGGAGAACCACGGGGGATGAGCCACAGGGGATGAGCCACGGGCCTGGCTGCAGGGACCGGCGTAGGCCTCCCGCCCCCACGGGCAGGACGCCTGTATGGCCTGTGGGGGGGCCTCCACACGGCCTCTCCCCCCTCCCTCACCCGCATCCACGCCTGCGGGCCCCGTAGCCCCCTCCCTCCTGGGAGATGGGACGGGGGGAGGACAAGTGCTCAGCCACCCAGGGGACACGGAGCCCGGCCCACAAACCCGGCCCGGCCGCCCGGTGGGTCCCTGCGGGGGGCGGGGGGGAGGGGGCGGGGCGGGGAGTGAGGTGCCAGAACCGGAACCGCCCAGCTGTTCCCAGAAGCCGACAGCTGTGCCCGGGGCGTGTCTCCATCTCCTCGGGGCGGCCGTGGCTCTGCGCCCCCCCCCCCGGTCTCCCCCCCGTCCCCCCTGCACCCACCCGCGGCCCGGAAGGCCCAGACCCCATGGGGGCGGCCGTGGCTGCTGCACCCTCCAGTCACCCCCCCGCCCCCCCGGACACACACACACCACCCGCGGCCCAGAAGGCCCAGGCTCGTCGGGGGCGGCCGTGGCTCTGCACCCTCCTGGTCCCCCCGCCCCCGCACCCACCCGCAGCCCGGAAGGCCCAGGCCCCGTGGGGGCGGCCGTGGCTCTGCACCCTCCTGGTCCCCCGGCCCCCGCACCCACCCGCAGCCCGGAAGGCCCAGGCCTCCTCGGCGTCGAAGTGGGCGTCGCCGGCGGCCGGGTGCTCCCCGGGCAGGAAGGCGTGGGCCACGGTGCCCCCGGGGCCGTCGAAGGGGTAGGCGTCGTTGTGCTCGGCCGCAGAGAAGTCGATCTGGATGTCGGCCGCGCTGCCCGCCACCTCGTGGAAGTTGAGGGGCGTGATGTCCCCCCAGACCCTGAGGGCGTAGTGCATGAGCGCCCGCACCGTGTCCCGGCCCAGCGGCGAGTCCCGCGGGAACGTGCGGACCCTGGGGGCGGAGCGGGGGTCAGGGCCGGGGTCAGGGCCGGGGTCAGAGCGGGGGTCAGGGCCGGGGTCAGGGCCGGGGTCAGAGCCCGGGGTCAGAGCCGGGGTCAGAGTGGGGGTCAGGGCCGGGGTCAGTGCATGAGCGCCCGCACCGTGTCCCGGCCCAGCGGCGAGTCCCGCGGGAACGTGCGGACCCTGGGGGCGGAGCGGGGGCGGAGCGGGGTCAGAGCGGGGTCAGGGCCGGGGTCAGAGCCCGGGGTCAGAGCCGGGTCAGAGCCCGGGGTCAGAGCCGGGGTCAGGGCCAGGGGTCAGAGCCAGGGTCAGAGCCCGGGATCAGAGCCGGGTCAGAGGGGAGGTCAGAGGGGAGGTCAGAGGGGAGGTCAGAGCAGGGGGCGGGTCACCAGGACAGGCCGTGCCCCCCTGCCCCAGGCTGCAGGCGGCTCCTGGGGTCGCCCTGCCCCGGGGTGGGTGAGGGACCTGCTCGGAATGGGGCGGACGGGGGGTGTGCTCAGAGGCTGAGCCTGGATAGGAACAGGGCAGGGGCGCCGCCCGCACCTCCAGGAGAGGTTCCTCTTGCTCCATGTGGCCGGGGCCGGGGCCTGGCGCCTCCCGCGGGCGGGGCCGGGGCCCGGGAGGTCCGGCAGGGAGCAGCGCGGGGTCCGCATCTGGGCCAGGGTGGGCGCGTCTGCGGGGGAGGGGAGGGTCAGCACCCAGGCCCGGCCCAGCCTGCCCGGCCCCACAGCACCTCGGTGGGGACGGGGTGACTAACGTGGGGCCCGAGGAGGGTCCTCACAAAACCGGAACTGGGCCTGGCCCGCGTGTCTCGGTGCCTGAGCGTCGACCTAGGAACCAGGAGGTCAGGGTTCGATTCCTGGTCAGGGCCCAGGCCAGGACTGGGGGCTCCATCCCCAGTGTGGGGCGTGCAGGAGGCAGGTTCTCTCTCATCATTGTTCTCTCTCATCATTGATGCTTCTCTCTCTCTCTTCCTCCCTTCCTCTCTGAGATCAATAAAAATATATTTTAAAAAGTGGGGTGCTCTCTCACCCCCACCCCCCGATTTCTGGTTCCTCTTGGAAAGCTGGGTGTTCGGGCAGCACCGGCCGGCACCCCACAGGGCAGGGTCAGCACGGAGATTGGGCTGGCCGTCCGGTGTGGAGCGGGTCTGGGGCGGCTGTGCCCACCCCTGGGGGGAGGGGAGGGTGGCGGGGGGCTCCCCTGGGGAAGGGGGGGTGCAGGGAGGAGGGGGTGGGGGGCGCAGGGTGGAGGGAGGAGGGGGGACAGGGAGGAGGGGTGGGGGCGCAGGGAGGAGGGGGTGGGGTCGCAGGGAGGAGGGGGTGTGGCGCAGGTAGGAGGGGGTGGGGCGCAGGGAGGAGGGGGTGGGGCGCAGGGAGGAGGGGGTGGGGTCGCAGGGAGGAGGGGGTGGGGCGCAGGGAGGAGGGGGTGGGGTCGCAGGGAGGAGGGGGTGTGGCGCAGGTAGGAGGGGGTGGGGCGCAGGGAGGAGGGGGTGGGGCGCAGGGAGGAGGGGTGGGGCGCAGGGAGGAGGGGGTGGGGCGCAGGGAGGAGGGGGTGGGGTGCAGGGAGGAGGGGTGGGGAGCCCGGCCCCCCTCGCCCCGCACTCACCGAGGACGCCGGTGGCCTCCAGGCCGGCGAAGCGCTGCATGGCGGCCAGGGCCTGGGCCAGCTCCTCCGGCGTCCGCAGCCGCCCGGCGGCGGGGTCCGCGGGAGGCAGGTACCCGAACCGGCCCAGCCACTCCTGGGGGGGAGAGGAGGGTGGGGCGGGGGCCGCGGGGCCAGCCCGTCCCGCTCCACAGGGGACACCGGGCCCTCAGCTCCGCACACGCCTGCCCCCCGGAGGCCACGGGCCCGGGGCGCCCGCGACAATCACAGGCTGGGCGCTCAGTGGTCAGAGCACCGGCCCTGGGGCGGAAGGGTGGGGGGTTCGATCCCTGTCGAGGACACACACCGAACCCCAGCCTGCAGGGCCCAGGGCGGGCAGGCAGCCCATTGATGGTCTTTCTCTGTCGCCCCGTCCCCTGCACTCTGACAATCACCGGGGAATATCCTCGGGGGAGAAGGAGCAGGAATAAGTAAAACGGATTGAAAAGGGGTGTCCGAGGAGACAGATTCAGGGCCTGGGGGGGCGGGGCGGGCAGGGGGCTGGGCCTGAGGTCTGGGCCGGGCGTCTAACGGCCCCCAGCCTGCCGCTCACCCCGGCCCATCAGGGGGGACGGGGCCGGGTTCTCCCCCCGGAGGCTCCGGGGGGAGGGGAGAGGGGAGGAGGGAGGTCGGTCGGGGGTCACGTCGGCGCAGGGGGCGCCCCCCATCTCCCCACCCCCCCTCCCGGGTCGCCAAGGTGCCCGCACCCCGTCTCCAGGGCAACGGGCCGCGGGGGCGGAGGGGGCGGGAGGGGAACTGAGCCTACAGAGGCCGGAGGGGGGCGCCAGATCTCAGCGCGCGGCTCCCGCCCCGGGTTCGCCTCTGTCCCCGCGGAGCGTCCGTGCCGGCGCCCCACCTCCTCCCGGCGACTCCGGTCCCTTTCGGGGGCGCAGCCGCACCCCAGGCGCCCCGGGGGGGGGCACGGCACCGGTGCCTCCGCGCGGAGACCCGGGCGCCCCACTGTGCGCTCCGGGCCGGCGCTCCCGGCGGGGAGGGGGGGACAGAGGGGGTGCGGGGGGCACAGAGGGGTGCGGGGGGGACAGAGGGGTGCGGGGGGGACAGAGGGGGTGCGGGGGGAAAGATGGGGTGCGGGGGGAAAGATGGGGTGTGGGGGGAAAGATGGGGTGCGGGGGGGATAGAGGGGTGCGGGGGTGGGGGGCTGGGATGAAGCCGCTGCCGGCGTCCTGCCCCCGGCCCCCCGGGCGCACCGGCCTCCCCACCGAGGCGCCCGGCTCGGTCTGGAGGCTCCGGGGGTCCGCGGGGCAGCCGGCCTTCTCCCTCCCCTCCTGGCTGAGTGCACCCACCGGCCCCACCGCACAGATGGGGAAACTGAGGCCCAGAGGCGGCTGCGGGCTGCCTGAGCCCCCCTCCGCCCCCCAAAGCAGCCACAGCCGCCGGGTGGCTCAGTGGTGGGGCATCCACCCAGGAACCAGGCGGCCAGGGCACAGGCCCGGGTTCCGGGCTCCATCCCAGCCGGGGCAGCAGGAGGCAGCCGTCCGTGGTCCTCATTGATGCTTCTCTCCCCTCTTTCCTCTCTGACGTCAATAAGAATAAATTTATGGGGGGGGCAATGTTAAAATATGTACACAGATAATAACTCAATAAAAAAATGTAAAAGGAAAAAAAAGAATAATTTTATAAAATAAAACAAGAGCCAATGACCGCCAAGCCGGCCGGCACCGCTCTGTGCCCGCCCTGCACCCGGTGGGGTGACGGCACCCCACTCCCCGCTGAGGAGCCCGGGGCCTGGGTGCCCATCTGGCTTCCTGGAGGCGACCTCACCAGGGCTCCCCGAGGCGGCCCCGGGGCGACGGCAAAGACGGGGGACGCCCGCCTCCCCCGAGAAGGCACCACCCCAGCACCGGAGCCATGGCATCGCAGACGACGGTCTGGACGCTAACGGTCTGTGCACGGACCGCCTCAGGCTCACCACACCCCGGGGACGCTGGGTGGGGACAGGGCGTGTGCCTGTGGTGGTGCTCGGGGTGCGTGCCCGTGGCGTGTGCTCGGGGTGCGTGTTTGTGGCGTGTGCTCGGGGTGCGTGTTTGTGGCGTGTGCTCGGGGTGCGTGCCCGTGGCGTGTGCTCGGGTGCGTGTTTGTGGCGTGTGCTCGGGGTGCGTGTTTGTGGCGTGTGCTCGGGGTGCGTGTTTGTGGCGTGTGCTCGGGGTGCGTGCCTGTGGCGTGTGCTGGTGCCCGAAGAACCGCTGAGTTCACCCCCGAGGTGGGCACTGCTGCCCCCACTTCACAGAGGAGGAAGCCGAGACTGAGAAGTCGGACTTGCCCACAGTCGCCCGGCCCAGCGGGCCTCAGGCCTGTCCCGTGGCCGCTGCCTCTCCTGGTGCCCGGGGGGACCGGGGGGATGGGGCACAGCGGGCCAGGTGCCCGGGGGCTGGTGCAAGGGCCCTGGGGCAGGACCCGCCTGGGCGCCCGGGAGCGGACAGGGGCCGAGGGCGGGCAGAGGGGGGGCGGGCAGGGGGGGTGCCCAGGAGCAGGTGCCTGTGGGATCCTGTCCACACCCGCCTGCAGAGGGCGGCCCGAGGCCGTCAGCACCACCTTTCACAGGCACAGCCCATCACGCTGGGAGGAACCAGACACTCAGGGAAGCCGAGCACCTCCCGGCCGTGCCTGCAGAGGGCGCTGTGCCCAGAACACTGCGAACCCCAA